>NC_037680.1:85413623-85588206 GCF_003255815.1 Theropithecus gelada | reverse complement strand
TCCTTTGTAGGGACATGGATGCAGCTGGAAACCATCATTCTTAGCAAACTATCACAAGAACAGAAAACCAAACACCGCATGTTCTCACTCATAGGTGGGAACTGAACAATGAGATCACTTGGACTCGGGAAGGGGAACATCACACACCGGGGCCTATCATGGGGAGGGGGTAGGGGGGAGGGATTGCATTGGGAGTTATACCTGATGTAAATGACGAGTTGATGGGTGCTGACGAGTTGATGGGTGCAGCACAGCAACATGGCACAAGTATACATATGCAACAAACCTGCACGTTATGCACATGTACCCTAGAACTTAAAGTATAATAATAATAATAAATAAATAAATAAAAAGAAAAATTACCTATTAGGTACCGTACTCATTACCTGGGTGCAATATGGTCATGTAACCAACCTGCACATATATCTAAAATAAATGTTAAAAAATAATAAATAAAATAAAATAAAATCATGTACCAATCATAACACCTAATATCATAGGACTTTGGGTGGCAAAAATGAGTTTTATACCTGCTAAACTTCAGTATAATGATTGTTTTCCAATCTGTCTATATAGGTTAGCACAAAAAAAATTCAATTAAGATTTTCCTACTTCATGAAAGGATTGCTGTTTATTTCAAATTTCATGAAACCTATACTTAGAATCTATTCAGCAAAAAGCTTTGTGTATTATGAGCTCGAAGTTGTGGTGAAAAATGAAAGGGACCATGGATAGCTAAAAAAATCTATAGTGGCAAAACATCTAAGTATGTCCTCAAATACCACTAATATCATTAAGAAACTTTGCAGATAGAACCAACTTAAAGTCATGATTTTCATCTGATTATGAATTTGTGAAAGCTCATTTGCAGAATATTCTTTCTCCAGCCCTTCATAGTCTCTGGTCCTGATATTCTGTGTCCTGGGTTCCAGGATCTTCCATAGGGATTTTTCACTAATTTTTGCTCTTTTTAGAATTGTGCCAAGAGCCTATTTATTTATTTATTTATTTACATCAAAAGCTCACAGTTGAGTCTATGGTCTTATCACCCTGAACATGTCTGATCTCATCTATCTCAAAACCTAAGTAGAGTTGGGCCTAGTTAGTACTTGGATGAGAGACTGCCTGGGAATAGTAAGTGCTGTAGGCTTTAAAAAAATCTAAACTCAGCTTTATGTTTATTTTTAAATAGCAGTCTTTTTGTTTAGAAATGGTGTTCCAACTAGATAACTTACTTAAACTGATTTTTTAAAAATAATTATTTATCTCTATATTGTGATTTTAGGTAACATATTTGCATTTAAAAGAGACTGGTGTCTGTGCAACGAACTTAATAATTTTCATTTTTAGAAAGCTTTTTTTATCACTTTCAAATAAAATTATGTTTTCTCTATTATATAAAACATATAAAAATGAAAATGCTCCCGTAAGTAGAGGATGGTGACAACTCCCCTTTCTTACTCTCACCTTTGAGTCACTTTTGAAAAGGCCTAAGATCTCCTTAATCCAATGAATTTTAGAAACAGGGTTAGGGCAGCCTTGTGGAAGTACACACTGAGCATATGCCCTAACTAGAAAGCTGAATATGATGAACACATACATAATTTATTTCATAAACAGCCTGAACCTAAATGATTACAAATATTCTTAGAATGACTGTGTTGTTTAAATCTTCAAAAAGATTGTAAATTATAGAATTCATAGAGTTAAAATTTAGTTAAATTGCAGTAATAGAGTGCTTTATTCGTATGTCTTGAAAAATTATAAAGAATGCCTTCTTATTTTTGTCTTTCTACACTGCTTCTCATTGTCTGTTACAATGCTGTAAATCTTAGGAAGAACTGATTAAACATTTAAAAACAACTTAATTTTGATTAACATGCCATTTATTACTTTGAGTGTAAAAGAAATTAAAATATAAAAGGAGGTAGAAGATGTAATAAAATCAGGGTATTATTAGACTCTCCAAAATCTTTTCAGGTATTCATAGCAGAATATATGTTTTTTTGATTTGCTTGTTTTTGCTTTTGACGTCTATTGCTCAATATCATCCTTGGGTTAACCCAGCTGCCAGCTATTTTTCAGAAGGGAAAGAGAAATCAGGATGCATTAGAGAGGAGCATGGATGTTGCTCTGAGGCAACAGAGCTGGTGTGTGCATAAGCCCACGTTCTTATAAAAAGTACTGGATGTTAATAATTTTCACTAACCCTGCAAGAGTTCTCTAGTTTCTCTTCTATACTAATTCTCCAAAATTTTCTCACAGATAGCTGTTATCTTATAAGACTTGATTCTGTTTTAAATTTACATATATGGCTTCTAAGAAACTAGTCTGTAAGCTTGCTCTAAAATATGTCAATCATCCTTATAAATGTAAGAATGCACAACTGATTAGAATTTTGGTAGTATGGAAAATACAGAAAAAATCTCAGTCTCAACAATTACTTTAAAAGTGATGTGAAAATTCCCACTACATCAAACGAAATCCTGTACATGTAAGTAATATGGAAGGCCTGATGCAAACTATTGTATAATGCTTGAAAAAAAATCACAACATGAATAAAACATTATATAAGGTATACCTATTGCGTTTGTCAGTGGTTTATTATTAAAGAGGGTCTCAGAAGTAAGAATTTTCACTGCCTTTGCAAGGGGACATTGAGAATTCAATGGTACATGAGTTTAACAGGTAGTCTTTCTATTTAAACTACTTAATTTTTTATGCATTTTAAAATACGTTGAATCTATGAAAAATTGAAATGTGTTTCTAACTGATAGGTAGGTTTAATTTTTTATAGCAGTTTAATTGTTCTGTGTTTATTAAGCCATTGAACAATGAGTTTGTTAATCATTGGGATTTTTCTTAATCACTTGAGATTGTGTGTTGTAGATATCTTCACCCATTTCATACAGTCCACATTTTATTCTTATGGGAAAAATTATTTTTTATAAAAAAGTTTGTTTTATTTGCTAATAAAGAGTTGATGTCAAAAAGGTCAGTCTTTATGAATCTTCTGTTTATATTTTTGGTGTTAATTTTTAGTAGACTTACTTTTGAAAATTATATTAATGGCACTCCCAAGTGAAATTGCGCCAAAAGAAAATAGAGGTAATGATAGCAATTGGCTTAGGATACAGTACCTGAAAATATTTGTTAACTGACTGTAAATTATATGTATACATTATATGTATATTAACTCTATGTTAACATATGTCTTACAAAGGTTAGGCCTATAAGCACAGCATAGAGGGTCATTCAAATATTTTTCCAGCTAAGAGTTACATAGCAGTCAGGTACTGTATATGGATTAAAATAAAAATAATTATTAAGGAAAAGACATATGCTAAGTGAAAATGTGGTAATGAAAATCCTGTAGGCTTATTGTTGGAAATGCCAACATTGTTCCTCACTGGGACAAAACTAACAATTCTTCTCACAGGCAAGTGCATGTAATCAATATTTGATGAAGATCACAATACAGCAGAAGAAAACACATGGAATAGATGATTATCTGAACTTAACATCTCTTTGCAGGAAGATGAAATAAGGACTTAGTGAACAGAGTTGTCATGATGCAGCAGAATGATTGTAAACCATTTGTTCTTTTTAATATTGAATGGATGGCAGAAATAATTGCTTAAAAATTACAAACCTTAAAACATTAAAGAAGCCAGATTATTATGCTTACAAGTCCCTCCCCATAACACACACACACACACACACACACACACACACCCCTTTCACACACATGCCACGATTTGAAGTAGCTCAGAATATATTTTAGGTTGGTTGGAAGTTGAACATAAATTCATATTTCAGATGCAGTGAAGCCTGGTTTCAAATGCTTCAGCCTGAAAAGTGACTCATATCAGACCCTGAAAATTAGGGACTAGGAACATACTCTAATAGCCTTTACTTAGTTATGCTTGTACTTATTAAATTTTCATTTCTGCTACTAATTTCCATTTCTCCTTCCTTCAAATATTTGTTTTAAACAACATAACAAGATCGTATCATTGCAGCTTGGACCTTGAGAAAGAGAGTTAATTAAATGGGCACATTCTCTAGACACCACTTTGGAGGATTGAGTGCCTAGCCTTGCCTCATGAATGTTTGCTCACATAACTATACTGATTTGAAGACCCTTCATGAAGCAGGCACGAATTCCAGCTTCAGGTGTTCTTCTTTCCAACCAATGATTATCCTGCTATTATAGCAAACTATTCATTCTGGAGATGTGTATAGGTGTTCACATGGTTGTCTCTTCTAATATTTTTAACTCCTTGATGTGGAGATCATGTCCCAAACACATCTGTATCCTCTGAAGTAATTAGCAGATTGTGCCTGGTCACAGGCACAAAGCCCACCCAGTGAAAGTGTGATGAATGATAGTGAATAAAAGTGGTGAATGAATTGTGAATGAATGAGGAAGGAAGAGAATAAGTGAGTTCAGCAGGAGAGTTACATTTAGAATATTTTTTTCTGCAGATACTGAGTTGATCTAATTAGGATTGTGGTGTGGGCCCGCTCCCATTCTGTGGTGTATACTTTCATTTCAATAAGTCTGTGCTTTTCTTTCATTGCTTTGGTTGTGCATTTTGTTCAATTCTTTATTCCAAACGCCAAGAATGTGGACACCCTCCACCTGTAACAGCAGGGTTCTAATTGAGATGCAGCCAGGCTCAGCATTCTCATAATTGTCACCATAAAACTGAAATGAGTTGGGTGCAGGGTGAGATGAAAATCAGTCTTGAATAGACCACTTTATCCTGGACGAGTAAGGGAGATAAAACAAGTAGTTTCATAACCAGCTCTGAAATCTGTTGTTCTACCCACTTCAGTTGGAGCAACTGAAGAAAATACGAGGTGAATGAGCTCATTCCAGCTTTCCCCACAGCTACCAAGAATCCACCAAGCACCTTCAAATATCCTTACCGCTTGCCTAGCTTCAAAAATCAGTGCCTTTTACTTTTAGTTTGTTGTTTTAATTTTTATTTTTTATTTCAACAAGTTTTTGGGAAATAGGTGGTGTTTGGTTACATGAATAAGTTCTCTAGTGGTGATTTCTGAGATTTTGGTGCACTTATCACTCGAGCAGTTGTACACTGTACCCAATGTGTAGTCTTTTATCCCTCTCCCGCCTCTCATCCTTTCTCCAAAGCCCCCAAAATTCATTATATTATTCTTACGCCTTTGCATCCTCATAGCTTAGCTCCCATTTATGAGTGAGAACATACAATATTGGTTTTCACTCCTGAGTTACTTCACTTAGAATAATGGTCTCCAGTTCTATCCAGGTTGCTGCAAGTGCCATTATCTCATTCCTTTTCATGACTGAGTAGTATGCCATGTGATTTATATATGTGTGTGTGTATATATATATAATTTTTTCTTTATCCACTCATTGCTTGTTGGGCATTTGGGCTGGTTTTATATTTTTGCAATTGTGAATTGTGCTGTTATAAACATGCATGTGCAAGTATCTTTTTCATGTAATGACATTTTTTCCTCTGGGGTACATGCCCAGTAATGGGATTGCTGGATCAAATTGTAGATCTACTTTTAGTTCTTTAAGGAAACTGCACACTTTTCTCCATAGTGGTTGTACTAGTTAACATTCCCACAAGCAGTTTAAAAGTGTTCCTTTTGTACCACATCAATTCCAACTTCTATTATTTTTTGATTTTTTGATCATGGCCATTCTTGCAGGATTAAGGTGGTATTGCATTGTGGTTTTAATTTCCATTTCCCTCTTAGTGATGATGAGCATTTTTCATATGTTTATGGGTCATTTGTGTATCTTCTTTTGAGAACTGTCTATTCATATCCTTAACCCAATTTTGATGGCATTAAATGTTTTTTTCTTGCTAAGTCTTATTTACATTCTGAATATTAGTCCTTTGTTGGATGCATAGTTTGCAAAGATTTTTGCCCACTCTGTAGGTTGTCTGTTTACTCTGCTGATTATTTTTTGTGCTATGCAGAAGCTTTTTAGTTTAATTAAGTCCCATCTATTTATCTTTGTTTTTATTGCATTTGTTTTTGGGTTCTTGGTCAAGAAGTCTTTGCCTATTCCAGTATTTAAGAAGGTTTTTCCAACGTTATCTTCTAGAATTTTTATGGTTTCAGGTCTTTGATTTAAGTCATTGATCCATCTTGAGTTGATTTTTGTATAAAGTGAGAGATGAGGATCCAATTTCATTCCTCTACATGTGGCTTGCCGATTATCCCAGCACCATTTGTTGAATAGGATGTCCTTTCCCCACTTTATGCTTTTCTTTGCTTTGTCAAAGATCAGTTGGCTGTAAGTATTTGGCTTTATTTCTGTGTTCTCTATTCTGTTTCATTGGTCTATGTGTCTATTTTTATACCAATACCATGCTGTTTTGGTGACTATAGCCTTATGGTATAGTTTGACATCAGGTAATGTGATGCCTCCCAGATTTGTTCTTTCTGCTTAGTCTCACTTTGGCTATGCAGGATCTTTTTTGATTCCATTTAAATTTTTCAGTTGTTTTTTCTAGTTCTGTGAAAAATGATGGCAGTACTTTGATGGAAATTGCACTAAATTTGTAGATTGCCTTGGGCAGTACAGTCATTTTCACAATATTGATTGTACCCATCCATGAGCATGGGGTGTATTTCCATTAGTTTGTGTCATCTATAATTTCTTTCAAAAGTGTTTTGTAGTTTCCCTTGTAGAGGTCTTTCACCTCCTTGGTTAGGTATATTCCTAAGGTTTTATTGTTGTTGTTGTTGTTTTGCTTTGTTTTGTTTTGCAGCTATTGTAAAAGTAGTCAAGTTCTTGATTTGATTCTCAGCTTGGTCACTGTTAGTGTATGGTGGTGCTATTAATTTGTGTACATTAAGTTGTTATTCTGAAACTTTGCTGAATTTATATATCAGTTCTAAGGAGCTTTTTTGATGAAGCTTTAGGGTTCTCTGGGTATACGATCATATCATCAGCAAACAGCAACAGTTTGACTTTCTCTTTACTGATTTGGATGTCTTTTATTTCTTCTCTTCTCTGATTGCTCTGGTCAGAACTTCCAGTACTATGTTTAACAGAAGTGGTGAAAGTGGGCATCCTTGTCTTGTTTCAGTTCTCAGGGAGAATGCTTTCAACTTTTCTGTGTTCAGTATAATGTTGTGCAGGGGTCTGTCCTGCAGACCCCAGCTTGCATGATGGATGAATAATGTACCCAGACACCGATATTCAATGAAAGAGCAGCTAGGGGTCTGAGTCACTCACAGTCACCAAGGAAGGTGTCCTAAAGAGTCAGCAGTCACGGCCTCAACTAGCTGGCCCTGCTGGCATTTATTCAGCATACATTAAATGACAAAGGCTTTGAGTTAACAAACCTGTGAGTCATTAACCTGGTCACCGCCACCCTGGAGAGGGCCATCTTGCCCTCGAATGATTAAAGGTCTTAGGATCACATGATTAACAAGCTATTTAGATAAACTACTCTACATTCCTTTGTATCTGCACCCTAAGCTCTCTGGCTCCTGAAAAGAGAATCTGGTGGCCTTCAGCCAAACTACCTGAAGTTATGCAAAACTCCCCAGCCTTCCAAGAAGGTTTGCTTTTTTCTATTGCTGTAATTTCTTCTGCCATCCTGACTGAACCCCCACAATGTTGGCTGTAGGTTGGGTGGCTTTTATTACTTAAAGTATGTCCCTTCTGCATCAATTTTGGTAAGGACTTTAATCATAAAGGGATACTGGATTTTGTCAGTTTTTTTTTTTTTTTTTGGCATTTGTTGAGATTATCACGTGATTTTTGTTTTTATTTCTGCTTATGTGATATATCACATTTATTGAATTGTGTATGTTAAATCATCCCTGCATCCCTAGTATGCATCCCACTTGATCACGGTGGATTATCTTTTTAATATCCTGTTGGATTCAGTTAGCTACTATTTTGTTGAGGATTTTTGCATCTATATTGACCAGGTATATTGGCCTGTAGTTCCTTTTTTTGATGTCCTTTTCTGGCTTTGGTATTAGGGTGATACTGGCTTCATAGAATGATTTAGGGAGGACTCCCTCTTTCTCTGTCTTTTGGAATAGTGTAAATAGGATTGGTACCAATTTTTATTTGAATGTCTGATAGAATTCAGCTGTGAATCTATCTGGTTTTGGACTTTTTTGTTGTTGGTAATTTTTTATTACCATTTCATTCTTGCTGTTTGTTATCAGTCAATTCAGAGTTTCTATTTCTCCCTGGTTTAATCTAGGAGGGTTGTATAATTCCAGGAATTTATCCATCTCCTCTACATTTTCTAGCTTGTGCACGGAAAGGTGTTCATGGTAGCCTTGAATGATCTTTTGTATTTCTGTGATATCAGGTGTAATATCTTCCATTTCATTTCTAATTGAACTTATTTGGGTCTTCTCCCTTCTTCGTTATTAACCTTGCTAATGATCTATCAATTCTGTTTATCTTTTCAAAAAACAAGGTTTTGTTTCATTTATCTTTTGTATTTTTTTGTTTCAGTTTTGTTTAGTTCTATTCTGACATTTGTTATTTCTTTTCTTCTATTGAGTTTGGGTTTGGTTTGTTCTGTTTCTCTAGTTCCTTAAAGTGTGACCTTAGATTGTCTATTTGTGCCTTTTTAGACTTTTTGATGTAGGCATTCCATGCTCTGAACTTTCCTCTTAGTACTGCTTTTGCTGTATTCCAGAGGTTTTGATAGGTCGTGTCACTATTATTGTTCAGTTCAAAGAATTTTTAAATTTCCATCTTGATTTCATTGTTGACCCAGTGATCATTCAGGAGTAGGTAATTTAATTTCCATGTATTTGCATGGTTTTGACGGTTCTTCTTGGAGTTAATTTCCAGTTTTATTCCACTATGTTCTGAGAGGGTATTTGATGTAATTTTGATTTTCTTAAATTTATTGAGACGTTTTTGTGGCCTATCACGTGGTCTATCTTGGAGAGTGTTCCATTGCTGATGAAGATAATGTATATTCCATAGTTATTGGGTAGAATGTCCTGTAAATAGCTGTTACATCTATTTGTTCCAGGGTATAGTTTAAGTCCATTGTTTCTTTGTTGACTTTCTGTCTTGGTGACCCATCTAGTGCTGTCAGTGGAGTATTGAAGTTTCCCATTATTATTATATTGCTGTTTATCTCATTTCTTAGGTCCAGTAGTAATTGTTTTATAAATTTGGGAGCTCCAGCGTTAGGTGTGTATGTGTTTAGAATTGCAATATTATCCTGTTGAACTAGTTCTTTTATCTTTATATAATGTCCCTCTTTGTGAACTGTTATTGCTTTAACAATAACAAAAAAATCCTCTATTTATTTAAGAACAGCCACTCCTGCTCACTTTTGGTGTCCATTTGCATGGAATATCTTTTTCTACCCCTTTACCTTAAGTTTATGTGAGTCCTTATATCTTAGGTTTATCTTAATATTTTAATAATATTAATATAATATTAATATAGGTTTATCCTTATATCTTAAGTTTTTGTGAGTCCTTATATATGAAGGCAGTAGATACTTGGTTGGTGAATTCTTATCCCTTCTGCCATTCTGTATCTTTTAATTGGAGCATTTAGGCCATTTACTTTCAACATTAGTATTGAGATGTGAGGTACTGTTCCATCATTGTGCTACTTGTTGCCTGTATATCTTTTTTTATTGCATTTTTGTTTTATAGGTCCTGTGAGATTTATGCTTTAAAGAGGTTCTGTTTTGATGTGCCTCCAGGGTTTGTTTCAAGATTTAGAACTTTAGCAGTTCTTGTAGCGCTGGTTTGGTAGTGGCAAATTATCTCAGCATTTGTCTCTCTGAAAAAGAATAGACTGTATCTTTCCTTCATTTGCGAAGCTCAGTTTCACTGGATACAAGATTTTGGGCTGATAATTGTTTTGTTTAAGGAAACTAAAGATAAGACCTTAATACCTTCTACCTTGTAGTGTTCTGCTGAGAAATCTGCTGTTAATTTGATAGGTTTTCCTTCATAGGCTGCCAGATGCTTTTGGTCCCAGCTCTTAAGATTGTTTCCTTCATCTTGTTTTTAGGTAACCTGATAACTATGTGCCTAGGTGAGGATCTTTTTGTGATAAATTTCCAAGGTGTTCTTTGAGCTTCTTGTATTTAAATGTCTAGATATTTAGCAAGGGCAGAAAAGTTTTCGTCAATTATTTCTTCAAATATGTTTTCCAAACTTTTAGATTTCTCTTCTTCCTTGGGAACACCAATTATTCTAGATTTGGTCATTTAACATAATCCCAACCTTCTTGGAGGATTTCTTCATTTTTAAAATTTTTTCTTTGTTTTTTGTGGAATTTGGGTTAATTCAAACACCTTGTCTTCGAGCTCTGAAGTTCTTTCTTTTACTTGTTCAGTTCTATTTTAGAGACTTTCCAGTATATTTTGCATTGCTCTAACTGTGTCCTTCATTTTCACAATTTTTTTTTAATTTATGCTATTTTTCTGGAGATTTTTCCATTTATATCTTGTATCTTTTTTTGGATTTCTTTATGTTGATATTTACCTTTCTCTGGTGCCTCCTTGAGTAGCTTAATAATCGACCTTCTGAATTCTTTTTCTAGCAATTCAGAGATTTCTTCTTGATTTGGATCCATTGCTAGTGAGCTAGTGTGATCTTTTGGGGATGTTAAAGAACCCTGTTTTGTCATATTACCAGAATTGTTTTTCTGGTTCCTTCTCACTTGGGTATACTATGTTAGAGGGAATATCTGGGGCTCAAAGGCTGTTGTTCAGATTCTTTTGTCCCACAGAGTGCTTCTATCCCCCTTTCCCTAAGGATGGGACTTCCTGAGAACCAAACTCAGTGATTGTTTTTTTTCCCCTGGGTCTAACCACCCAGCACAGCTAGCAGGCTCCAAGCTGGCAGTGAGAAGTGTCTGCAAAAAGTCCTGTGATACGATCCATCTTCATGTCTCTCAGCCATGGATACCAACAACTGCTCCAGTAGAGGTAGCAGGGGAGTGAAGTGGACTCTGCGAGGGTCCTTGGTTGTATATTTGTTAAGTGTGCTGGTTTTGTGTCAGTTGGCCTCCAGCCAGGAGGTGGCACTTTCAAGTCAGCATCCATTGCAGTAGTATAAGGAGGATACAAACTTGCTCCAGGGTCACCTGGATAAGTATTTAGCTTTCTCGGGTGGTGATCCGAGCCATAAAGTTCCCAAGAGATTATGTCCTTTGTCTTTGGCTACCAGGGCAGGTAGAGAATGATCATCAGGTGGAGGTAGGGTTAAGTGTGTCTGAGTTCAGACTCTCCTTGGGTGGGGCTTGCTGTGGCTGCTGTGGGGGTTGGGGTGTATTTCTTAGGCCAATGGAGTCACATTTCTAGGGGCATTATGGCTGCATCATAAGAGTCACCAGGGGAGTGGGGGAAAGCTGGCAATGACAGGCCTCACCCAGCTCCCAAGTAGCCTGAAAGGCAAGTCTCCCCCCCACAGTGCCCGCCCCCAGTAGCTCTGAGTTTGTTTCTAGCTAGCCTGTGAGCAGGGCTGAGAACTTGCCCCAGGCTACATGCCTCCCCACTGAAAAAGCAAGCAGGGCTTGCAGATTTCATTCATCCCCACCTGCATTCCTGCATCAGGAAGGGCTTCCCTGGGGACCCATAGTGCCCACAGGGCTCTTCCAACTGCTTCCTTCTACCCCTATATTTCGTTGGGCTCTCTAAAACTTATCTCAGCTCCAGGTAAGGTCACATCCTTCTCCCATGATCTGGACCTTCAGGTTTCCCAGTGAAGATGTGTGTTCAGAAACAGACATTCCCCCTCTCACACTTTGGACACTCACAGATTTTTGGCTATCTCACAGAGTCTAACGTGGCAAGCCACTTCCTTCAAAGGGTGTGTGGATTCTCTTAGCTTTCCTAGTATGTTCCTGTGGTAGTTCTTGGAGCAAAAGTTCACGATGTGAGTCTCCACATGCTGCTCTGTCTATCCAAGTGGGAGGTGCAAGTTAGTCCTGCCTGCCATCCACCATTTTTCCCAAATATTGTTTTAGGTTCAATTATTTTTAAATGAACCGTCCATTAGATGCTCATTTCTACTGCTTTGAGCATGATTTATTGAACCTTTTAGTGGATACCACTTGGATATGCTAATTTAAATATATATAATATATTAAATATGCACATCCCCCCCATGAATTTATACTGATGTTTCCAGTTTAGAATTTAGAACTTAGAACTACAATATTGTTCTTAACTTCTTTGACTTTACATTTATACTCACTCATGATGAAAATCTGTTTCTAATGACATTAACATAATTGTTTATTTGCTTTATATTAACTAACAGCTAAAGAGTTCATGCAGCTCTTTTAGTCCCTAAAATATATCACTGTAAAACTGTTACAACCCAATGGCTGTCGCTTAGAAGCATCCTGAAACAGTTATTCTTGGTGTTATTAACCACCAGTTTGTTATGCTGATAGGTTAATTTGTTTCATTTTGCTTTGCAGTTTTGGGGAGTGGTTTTATTTTTTGTATTTTGATGTAATTTTGCTTAATAAATATGCAAAATGTTGGCATAGCTCATGATAGGCTAAATTGTGTGCTGCCCATCCAAAAGATATTAAGTCCCAACTCCTAGTACCTCAGAAATGACCTTCTTTGAAAACAGGGTTGTTGCAAATATTAGTTAAGATGAGGTCATGCTGGAGTAGTCTGGGCCCTTAATCTAATATGACTGCTATTTTTAGAAGAAGAGGAGAGACACAGGGAGATGATGGCTACATGAATAGAGGCAGAGATTGCAGGCAAACACCAAAAGTTAGAAGAGGAAAGGAAGGATTCTCCCCTACAGGTTTTAGAGGGAGGATGGTCCCAGCAACACCTTGATTTTGAAATTCTAGCATGCAGAACTATGAGACAATAAATTGCTGCAGTTCAAAGGCACTAATTTTTTATAGCAGTCCTAAGAAACTAATACAGGTCCAAATTAAAATCTATAAAATATGTTATATCCAGAGAAATCTGATTTTCATCCCTATATTCTCATTCCTCTCCCCTCCTCTGCTTAAAGGTTAAATACCTTGGAATTTAATATTTTATTTTTATTATATAAGGATACACATAAATATACATATATGTTATTTAAGAAAATACATAAGTGCATTTACCACTTCCCTTTATTACATAAAAGATGATATAACAATTTCTCTTTCTCTTTTGTTGCTTAACCATATATCCTTGAGATCATTCTATCTGTCTATAAGTACTTTATTTTACCTCTTATATAACTGCATAATATTTCATTATATGTATCATACCACAGTTCATTCAGTCAGCTCAGATAGACATTTGGATTGCTTTCATTCTTTTGTTATTATATATAGTGTTGCAATAAAACTTTTTATGTATGATTATTTTTTGTTTTGTTTTGTTTTGTTTTTTCCAATGCGTTTGTGGGATAGAATTTGAGATGTGGGGTTGCTGTGTCAAATGGGAAGTAAGTGTGTAATTTTTCTAGGGATGACGAAAGCAGAGACTGAAGTGCTGAGAGGAAAAGGGCCATGAGCAAAGGAATGTAGTTGGCCTCTATAGAAGCTGGAAAAGGAAAGGAAATTGATTCTCTCCAGGAGCCTACAGAAGAAATGCAGCCCTGCAGGCACCTTGACTTTAGGACTCTGACCTCCAGATTACAAGAGAATAAATTTCCATTGTGTTAATCAACTAAATTTGTGATAATATGTTGCAGTAGCAATATAGGAAACTAATATAGTTAGGCTGCTTAAAGCAGGACTAATTAACACAGTTCAAGAAAACAAAATCTGAGAAGTTCTTTTAAAATTAATCTTATGCTAACAAAATGACCTGATTTTGTTAAAAATTAACAGGTAGAGAAGAATGCTGAGAAGAGGATGGATTCATCAGCAGGGCACTATTTTAATGGATTACATCTGTGCTGATGAACGTAGTGGAACATTTCTAAGCTCAGGAGTCCCTAGGATTCGCACTGCTCTCTGAGCACTTATTAGTAGAGAAGGAAGCACCCTCAAAGCTCCCCAGGCTACATACTTATATGTGCTTGTCTCCTGTCTTTCTCGTTAATTGTTTTGATGGGCTTTGCAGTTTATGCGTAAATAACATAAGGCCTTACCAAGTTGCTAGTATTTGAGGTCCAACAGTAATCTCTGAATTGTAGTTTTGGTTCTTTTAACTTAAGTATTTGCAGTTTTTTCCAGTTTATTGAAAATTTAAGTCATGAAAAGGTGGATTGAAAGCCTGTTTTTTCCATTAACAACTATATATCATGACCATATTATTTGACTTCCCCAAATCTTAGTTTCCTTATCTGTAATATGGAGAGAAACAGCTATTGCATGCTTGATAGAAACTAGTTCAAAATACATGTTCAACAATATAGGGGAATTCTTTTCCTTTCATTACTAAAGTCAATTGCCCTATTAACCTAGTAATTCAAGGCTGTACACCTTACTATAGTAAAGAGCTTTACAAATTTTTGTTTGGCATGTTGTAATGTAAAAAGCACTGGTTATGAAGACATCTGTTTGATCCTGAGGAATTTCCTTAAGCTCTTTGAGTGTCAGTTCTCTCATCACTAAAATAGAGTATATTAGTCCATTTTCATACTGCTATGAAGAAATACCCAAGACTAGGCAATTTATAAAGAAAAAGAGGTTTAATGGACTCACAGTTCCACATGGCTGGGGAGACCTCACAATCACGGCAGAAGGCAAAAGAGGAACAAAGGCACATCTTACATGGTGGCAGGCAAGACAAGGGAACCACCCTTTATAAAACCATCATATCTTTTGAGACTCATTTAATATCATGAGAGCAGCATGGGAAAAATCCCAGCCCCATGATTCAATTACCACCCACTGGGTCCCTCCCATGATATGTGGGGATCATAGAAGCTACAATTCAAGATGAGATTTGGGTGGGGATACAGCCAAACCATATCATGAAAATGAATATATAATTTTGAATGGACAAATTTAAAACAAAATACCATGTTTGTCTTCACTTAATGAACAGCCACTACTATCTAACAAAATAAACAAAAAAAATATTAGAACTGAAAATTTTGGTTCTCGAATTCTGATAATGGCCATGGCAGGCAGATAGAATTTTTTTTAAATGCAGACTCACTTTAAATTCATTAGTAAATTATTTCATAGTTTATAAAATACAATCACACGAAAATATTTTTAGGGTTTTAGCATTCACTTACAAAATGTAATCTATGCTAGCACTATTTATTTTTCCTCCCAGAAACATAATGAGCTGATCAGGGGGAGGAAATGAAGAGAAATAAAGTCTGCAAGGGCCTCCAGGGAAAGGAGGGTGAGCAGCTGAACTGGAACCTGGTCTGATCTGAAAAACAAATTTCTGGCCTGGCTTATTTCTTCTGGCAAGTTGTGCCTAATTCCATAAGATCCTCCACACTGAAACCAATCTTTAATACTTGAGCCCAGACATCCAAACCTTGTAAATACTATTCTGAATGCCCCCAACTGAGACTCTGACTGGACTCTGTCATGGTGGTGGTCTCACTTACTGCAGTCAGTAATAATCCCTCATTTGCTTGATCAGCAGGTTATTCTCTTCTTTTGGAGTG
The DNA here is from genome assembly GCF_003255815.1 of Theropithecus gelada. Lineage (NCBI taxonomy): Eukaryota > Metazoa > Chordata > Mammalia > Primates > Cercopithecidae > Theropithecus > Theropithecus gelada. The sequence goes on along the minus strand of NC_037680.1, from coordinate 85,572,624 downwards.
GTTGCAATCACATTTATAAAGCAAATGTCTCTGAGTGAAGGATGGTGAGAAGTGAACTCCTGACCAAAAGATTGCAGAGTGAAAGAGAGGTCAGTGGAAGGAAGGTTATGAAAGAGAAGACTGTCAAAAGGTGAGGGAGAAAATACATTTCACAAAAATTCTATCTTTAGATGTTTTTGAAACACCTAAATCTATATCTATGGTATAGAAAACAGTAGATACTGCATGGTCCACCTTAAGACAAGCCAGCAGCTTCAAATCGTTTTATTAGTTTATCATGAGGTAAATGATCTACTGTTCCACACTGAATCTCTAGGTTATTTATTATAGCAGAAATTCTGTTGAAAACAGGAACAATTAGAGCAGTTGATTCTAACAGAAGTGAAAGAAGTAACTTTTTTAAATGCCATTAACAAAACATGTAAATGAATTAATAAAGAAAGTTATTTTTTTAAATGGCATTGGAGTTCTATATTGGTAAAATATTCCTAAGAGAATCATAGACCAAGAAGCCAAACACAAAATGTGGAGACACCAAGGAAGACTCAGCATGAAGTAGATGAAATTAATGAAGTGGTCATGTGGTCATACGTTTCTGCAAATGTTTTTAACATGTTATTTTTTTTTCTGCAATTGGATAAAACCTTAGGTTGGTTGGTTGGAGTAGTCACAGGCTTTCTGACATTCGGTTGAAGGAAAAGGAGACGTGATTACATTTTGTTTGGATTAAGTGGAATATGCTTATGTGGTTTGTTCCTTCCACATACAGTGAAGTTAATGATAGCAATGTCAAAGCAGAAAAGGCTGCCAGGAAAATGCCTACACCATCTATGCCAACTCCCCTGGGGCATGAAGGTACAGGGCCCCAGGTCATCTTGCAATATGAGTGTGTCCTCTGGCACCCAGGCCTGGGAGTGTGTGGATGATTGAAAAGAAATAAAGTTGGAAATAAACAAGGAACAAGACAGAACTGCCATGTTAAAGACAGAATTAGCTTTCTCTCTGGAAAATGATAACATGGAATCATTGACATATTACAAAAGCATAAAAAATATGCAACCAAAAGATGAAGAGTAAAAAGATATTATAGATTGAGTTAGGCAGTTAATTAATAAGGATATATTATTTATCCAAATGCTATATTTTAGGAATAAGTGCTCATTTTGTATCTGATTCTGTGCTTCTGATTTTAGATCCTCTTTCATTAGGGAGTGTCCCTAGAGTGCATAAGCTTCTGTAGCCATAAAACCTGGATCTATCCCTCAATGGAGTGCATTAACTGCCCCTTTCGGGGCCCTCATTGCCAGTTGATATTAGGCAGGTTGCATGAGTTGGAGAAAAGACCCGTTCTCTACATCCTAACATGTCCCAATACCACATTTTGCAGTACTAATGCACGCTGGGCACATCAGTGGCACCTTTTCACAGACCTGTTGGTGTTGCCACAGTATTTCACTGGTAGAGTTCCCTTGCTATAGTTGGTAGATTTTTCAGTTTTGCAGAATCTCTAGGGTTCTGGGAATTCGTTGTGAGAAAACAATGCATTCTTGTTCAAACATAAAAGGATTCTTAGAGTAAAAACAAGCTATTCTACACCATCTGATTTTCCGTAACATACTAAACTACTAAAAATCAAAATCTATTTTGCAATATGCTACTGTACAACTTTCTCTTTCTATATTACCTTTTGGGATATTGTTGCCTTTTCTTTACTAGAGGGCCAAGTTCTGACATAATTGAGACTACTCTCTTTCTTAACCTACAAAGTCCTCTGAACCTTGAGGTCAGAGCACTGGAGCTTAAAGAAATTGCCTGCTATTTTCTATATTCATTCCAAACTTTTAGCATATCAAGGGAGCAAATGTAGCTGACCTTGGATGAAACATTTAAGGAATATGCATGCTAAGAGTATCCTTGCATAATTATTAGGCATATTTTCATAGACGATGGTCAGGATAAATTAACATATATTAATCTTGTAAGAGATCATTTCTGAATGATATTATGGGCTTTGGAAGAGTTAGTTCATCTCACATGGTTTATCATTTCTTAATAGGAGAATAAAATACATTTATTAATATTTGCTCTGACACTTTGGAGACAAATTTCTGGTTCATACAATAAGTGCCCAGTAGCAAATGTGTGCTGGAATCAAGTTTGTTAGAGTTTATTTTGATTTCATAGAATAGGATGGATATCTTTATTTGATCCTTCTTCAAAAAAAATAAATAAATAAAAGCGGGAACCAATTAGTCAAAAAAAAAATAGCTCATGCCTCAACACCATCTTGATGATTCAAATGCTGAAGTGTGCATAGCATCTGTTTGTGTCAAAGTGCCCATGTATGGTTATCTTTCTAGTTGACAGGAAGTTTCGTTTTACTAATAAGCTGTTTCTCAAAACAGATGCCATTAGCCTGGCTTTCTGAACTGTAAGTAAAAGGAAAAAACAAACAAACCAAAAATAAGTTCAGCAGAGTACATTTATTTTCTATTTTATTTTATTTTTCCTATGGTATAAACTTTCTCTTCAAGCTTGAATATCCTGCTGCAATTATTGGAAATTTTTTAAATGGCTGAGTTCTTTTATGCCAGCGTCATGCAAGCAGCATATCTAATGAAGCCAAGGCTCCAGATTGCAGACAAAACAAGGCTGGGTCCCTGTCTTTCATTAGTTAGTGTGGGTGAGTGAAACCTACAACCTTTCTGGTTTAAAATCCTACCAGATATCAGAGTATGACCCAGGAAAATATTGGCCCCATCCACATGTTGTGGCAGTAACAAAGTTATAGAGAAATGTGGTGTATTAGTCCATTTTCATGCTGATGATAAAGACATACCCCAGACTGGGCAATTTACAAAAGAAAGAGGTTTAACTGGATTCACAGTTCCACGTGGCTGGGGAGGCCTCACAATCACAACAGAAGGCAAGTAGGAGCAAGTCACATCTTGCGTGGATGGCGGCAGGCAAAGAGAGAGCTTGTGCAGAGAAATTCCTGTTTTTAAAACCATTAGATCTCATGAGACTGATTCGCTATCAGGAGAACAGCACAGGAAAGACCTGCCCCCATAATTCAATCACCTCTCACTAGATTCCTCCCACAACATGTAGGAATTGTGGGAGTTACAATTCAAGATGATATTTGGGTGGGGACACAGCAAAACCATATCATTTCACCCCTGGCCCCTCCAAATCTCATGCCCTCATATTTTAAAACCAATCATGCCTTCCCAACAGTCCCTCAAATTCTTAACTTAATTCAGCATTAACTCAAAAGTCCTCAGTCCAACATCTGATCTGAGACAAACCAAGTCTCTTCTACGTATGAGCCTGTAAAATCAAAAGCAAGTTAGTTACTTCCTAGATACAATGGGGGTACAAGCATTGGGTAAATGCAGGCATTTCAAATGGGAGAAATTGGCCAAAACGAAGGTGCTACAGGCCTCATACAAGTCTGAAATCCAGCAGAGGAGTCAAATCTTACAGCCCCAAAGTGATCTCCTTTGACTCCATGTCTCACATCCAGGTCATGCTGATTCAAGAGGTGGGTTCCCATGGTCTTGGGCAGCTCTACCCCTGTGGCTTTGCAGGGTACAGCCTCCCTCCCAGCTGCTTTCATGGGCTGACTTAAAGTGTCTGTGATTTTTCCAGGTACATGGTGAAAGCTGTCAGTGGATCTACCATTCTGGGATATGGAGGATGGTGGCCCTTTTCTCACAGCTCCACTAGGCAGTGCCCCAGTAGGGACTCTGTGTGGCAGCTCCGACCCCACATTTCCCTTCCTTACTGCCCTAGCAGAGATTCTCCATGAGAGCCCTGCCCTTGAAGCAAACTTCTGCCTGGACATCCAGGCGATTCCATACATCCTCTGAAATCTACGCAGAGATTCCCAAACCCCAATTCTTGACTTGCACTGGCAGGCTCAACACCATGTGGAGGCTGCCAAGGCTTGAGGTTTGCACCCTCTGAAGCCATGGCCCAGGCTTTACATTGGCCCCTTTCAGCCATGGCTGGAGTGGCTGAGACACAGGGCACCAAGTCCCTAGGCTGTACACAGCACAGGGACCCTGGACCCAGCCCACAAAACAACTTTTTCCTCCTAGGCCTCTAGGAGGCCTCCAAGCCTATGATGGGATGGGCTGCCGTGAAGACCTCTGACATACCCTGGACACATTTTCCCCATTGTCTTGGGGATTCACATTTGGTTCCTTGTTACTTGTGCAAATTTCTGCAACCAGCTTGAATTTCTCCTCAGAAAATAGGATTTTCTTTTCTATCTTTTATTTTGTCCAGCTGTAAATTTTATCAACGTTTATGCTCTGTTTCCCTTATAAAACTGAACGCCTTTAACAGCACCCAAGTCATCACTTGAATGCTCTGCTACTTAGAAATTTCTTCTACTAGATACCCTAAATCATCTCCCTCAAGTTCAAAGTTCCACAAATCTCTAGGACAGGGGCAAAATGCCACCAGTCTCTTTGCTAAAACATAACAAAAGTCACCTTTGCTCCAGTTCCCTACAAGTTCCTCATCTCCATCTGAGACCACCTTAGCCTGGACTTTATTGTCCATATTGCTATCAGCATTTTGGGCAAAGCCATTCACCAAGTCTCTAGAAATTTCCAAACTTTCTCACATTTTCCTATCTTCTTCTGAGCCCTCTAAACTGTTTCAACCTCTGTCTGTTACCCAGTTCCAAAGTTGCTTCCACATTTACAAGTATCTTCAGCAGTGCCCCCACTCTATTGGTACCAAATTACTGTATTAGTCCATTTTCATGCTACTGATAAAGACATACCCAAGACTGGGCAATTTATAAAAGAAAGAGGTAATGGACTCACAGTTCCACATGGGTGGGGAGGCCTCACAATCCTGGCGGAAGGCAAGTAGGAACAAGTCACATCTTATGTGAATGGCGGCAGGCAAAGAGAGAGCTTGTGCAGAGAAACTCCAGTTTTTAAAACCATCAGATCTCGTGAGACTCATTCACTATCATAAGAACAGCACAGAAAAGACTTGCCCCAATAATTCAATCACCTCCCACCAGATTCTTCCCACAACGTGTGGGATCTGTGGGAGTTACAAGTCAAGATGAGAGACTTTCATATGGAGACTTCCCTTTGCTTTTCATTGCATGTGGGGGCTTCCCACTTATGGTGCCAATGGAAGAAAGCAATGAGAGTGACTGATCTCTTAACTCTGCGAGAGATTTCATAGCAATATCTGCATTTTTCGTCAAATCTGTTAGGTCTGAAAGTGTTATAATCTAATGCCAATGCTGCACCTGAAGCCTTACCAACTTTGCCTTTGAACTAAAATACCAAAATGGTATTTACTTAAAATATCAAAGAATATGCATTTATTAGACTTTTGTGATTTGTTATACTTTATATATATATGTACAATTTATGGGTCTATGAGACATAGTTTAGCTCAGGCTAAAGTAGAAAAGTTCCTTCTTGGGGTCTTAATATTAACTGGTATCAAAACGGAGACCGTCTTGAGAAAAAAACAAAACAAAATATTAGTTGGACTCCTGAAACAAACTGAATTACCTTTTTATTTCCTGAGCAGCCCATAAGCTTGTCTCTAAAATAAATTCTTATTGACTTTCCATAAAGTAGTAGTGATCAAAGATGCCTGTTCTGCTACTCAGTGGTTCAGAGTTTTCTTATCCTTAAGGAATTCGAGTGTTTATGTGTAATTGTGGTGGTGGTGTGTGGAAAACGAGTAATTGATAACTACTGTTGAAGCCCTAAATAATTGTTTTTTAAATTTTTTTAACTTTTAAGTTTGGGGTACATATGCCGGTTTGTTATTTAGGTAAGCTTGTATCATGGGGGCTTGTTGTACAGATTATTTCATCACCTAGGTATTCAGCCTAGAACCCATTAGTTATTTTTCCTGATTCTTTCCCTCCTCCCACCATCCACCTTCCTATAGCCCCCATGTGTGTTGTTCCCCTCTAAGTGTCCATGCGTTCTCATCACTTAGCTTCCAGTTGTGTTCTGAATGGTATTGCCTAGGTTGTCTTCCAGGGATTTTATAATTTTGGGTTTTGCATCTATCTTGAGTTAATTTTTATATATAGTGTAAAGAAGGGGTCCAGCTTTAATCTTCTGCACATGGCTAGCCAGTTATCCTAGCACCATTTACTGAATAGGGAATCCTTTTCCCATTACTTGTTTCTGTCAGATTTGTTGAAGATCAGATAGTTGTAGGAATGCAGTCTTATTTTGGGGTTCTCTAACTCTGTTCCATTGGCCTGTGTGTCTGTTTTTGTACCAGCACCATGCTATTTTGGTAAACTGTAGCCCTGTAGTACAGTTTGAAGTTAGGTGGATACCTCTAGCTTTGTTCTTTTTGCTTAGGATTGCCTTGGCTATTTGGGCTCTTTTTGGTTCCATATGAATTTTAAAATAGTATTTTCTAGTTCTGTGAAGAATGTCATTGGTGGTTTAATAGGAATAGTACTGAATCTATATGGGATGCTTTGGGCAGTATGGCCATTTTAATAATATTGATTTTTCCTATCCATGAGCATGGAATGTTTTTACATTTATTTGTGTCATCTCTGATTTATTTGAGCAGTGGTTTGTAGTTTTCTTGTAGTGGTATTTTACCTCCTGATAGCTATATTCGTAGGTATTTTGTTCTTTTTATGGCAATTGTGAATGGGAATTTGTTCCTGATTTTGCCCTTAGCTTGACTGTTACTGATACACAGGAATGCTAGTGATTTTTGCTCATTGATGTTGTATCCTGAGACTTTGTTGAAGTTGTTTATCAGCTTAAGAAGCTTTTGGAAACCTTAAATAATTCTGTCACCATATTTTAAACATTAAGTAAGAAAATGGGAGTGGTTGATCCAATTTTTGCAAGGGTATTACAGTACTCTAAAGTGCAAATGTTTGCTGAGTAAATGGTTGTGTCATCTCACATTTTTTCCTTAACTATCCCCCACCTCCTTTTCCTCTCTCCCACCCTCTAATGTCAACAAGAAAATATATTTCTAGCCTGAATTGTCTTGAAGCTTGGATAGTTATATTGTGTTGCAATGCCACAATTCATGAGCGGAACTTCCATGTTTTATTTTTGAACGTTCATCTACACACAAAAAGGTAGTTGTAACATGAAACTGATAACAGAGACATTGAGTCTATGGTTTATCTGGAATGGGAGAAATAGCCATCAGAGATGGGACACATTCAGAAAAAACAAACAAACAAAAACATGAGTTTAAACATTTTCCTCTCCCTTTCTGAAACCTAAAAGGGGCATCTATTTCCAGTAAACATTGGGAATGGGGTAGCTATGTATCACTAGCTCATGAACTGTTTTTATCCAACCAATCTCACACAGAATTTCTTTATTGAGAAAGCTGAAGAGGATGTCTCCACTCTGTTCATTAAAAGCACATACAGGAGCTGCAAAATATACTAAGCTTGTGAGTTCTTCACTGAGGACCACTGAGACCAGCAGAATGGAAGATTAAAGTGAGGAATTAGGAGTCTCAGTCTTGAGGGTTATATGAGATAGAAGGCAGGTCACTTGAACTTGGATTCAAGATAAGACCACATACAGAAAAGCAAATTGCTTTGATAGAAAAACATGGATCAGCACTTCCCTGTGTGTGACAGGGAGAGAGCCCAGTGATATAACTCACAAGGAAAAAGGTCTGTAATCAGTACTTTGGATGAACATAATATCCTAAGTCCCACTCTTATAGACTCAAAATGTACTTAAAAATTTGAGAAGCCTTCTCAGTAAAGGAATTTTGATATTATCACAGATAAAACTTCTTTTTCCCCAAAAGCACCTTACAACCATTCTGTATAATTAGAATTTTATGAAATAGTTTGAGAAATGCTGTTGTAGATAATTAGGAGCATAATGTGAGGCCATGCTTGAACTAAGTGAAAATCTCTAAAAGTACTTAAATTTTTCATTTCCATTGCTACACACATTTCCCTTGTCCCAGATGTTCAGTACCACTCAGACATACCTCTAAGAAATGTGGAGTTAAAGGATCAAAATGCTTTAATACCACTTTTTAAAAGACTCCATTGACATGAATCCCATGTACCGCTTTATTTTGTGGTTAAGCTATTTCCAAGATGAGAGACTGGATGGGTAACATGTTTTTATTTATTTGCCTAAAATTTCCTAAACAACTAAAATTATGTGTTATGTTTATGAACTAATTTGGTTACTGAAGATTTTTTATTTTTTATTTTGCCAAGGGTCCTTCAGAGAAATCCCTAACCTCTCTTTGAAGTATTCAGGACACTACAGAAAATGAGTTTATAGTCATAATAAAAAATATAATCAAAATTGGAGAAATGTGAAGGGTGCATGCCATGAGATGAGAGATCATGGTAGACTGCGGCTGTTTTCTAACCATGAACTTAGGCAAGGTGCCTAATCCCTCTGTGCCATACCACAAATGTTATTTCTCACTCATTCTAAACTATACCACTCAGAGAACCAGGCTAATGAAATTCCTTTTAGTGGTCTCATCAAGTGAAAGTGGCAAAGGAAGAGATAAAAGGGTTTTTAAAATTTTTATCTGTGTTAGTCTGGGAATGATACAAATAAGTCCTGTTCATATTTCATTATCCAGAACTGGTCATGTGCCCCTGCGTGTGGTTCTGGAAGGTGGAAAAGCAGATAGAATGATTAGCATGCTGTGTATCTCTGCCACAGACACTTTCTAAGGTATTCAAATATCCTACGAACATGCTTTGTAATTGCTGCTTAGTGTTTCATTATATATGTATAACAGTTAAGATAAATTTAAATTATTCATATTTAAGCAAAATATTTTGGATAGACTCCCATGCATTTTGTGAAGATTTAACTATTTGATTATTAACTGAATGAAAGTTAAATCTTTCATGATAATTCGTGTGTGTGTGTGTGTGTTAAAGGGACAATATTCAAACATGTACGAAACAAAAAATGGTATGCCTGATGTTTGCATACAACAGGAATAAGTATTTAGCTGTGGTGTGATGGCTCTTTTCCTTCTGCAGAATCCAACTCAAAACATGTTTCCTCTAATACCTTGCCCATTTGAACATGTCAGTCTGTTCATACTGATCCCTGATCTAAATTGGTAATTAAGAAACTGAGAAACCTATGCAAACATCAGTTTTAGCATGTACTATCTTCCAGCAACTTTTGTAGCAACCAATAATTCAACTGAGCTTTGAAAGATCTTTGTATAACCTGTAAGTTAATTTTTGTTCATTTATAGCTGGACACATTTTATAACTAGAAAGAGAACTGTGTTTGGAAAGTGAAGTGTACATAGAAGCTTAAAAGTTGTAATTTTTGAAGATTGTGGGTTTACATCTCATCCAAGGTGCATGTTGTACATCATTTTTCTCATACAAGTGTATCTCTGCCAGGGAGATGACTTCTTTTCTGTCAGAAATAGGGTGGAACAGACCATCTTGCATTTAGGACTTCTGTTTTCTTATTTATTTTGAGGACAGTCAGAGTTCTTCCTTTTCACGTAGCCTCATTATCTAAAAGGTCAGTAAACACCTCTGTGAAATTCCCTTTCAGGATCCTAAAAAGTGCTTAAATTTTACCATGTTTAAATGGAATTTTGGATCATTGGAAAATGTCATTCTCTCTGGTTAGCCAAAAATCAGAGAGGAAGAATTTGCAAAAGGTAAAATTTAAAAGAAAGATAGATTTAATAGTTGAATCTTAATTTCTTGTTACTGTGCTGTGATGGCCTGGGAGGGTGACCAATATGACTTCTCAGGATGACTACTAGTCCAGTCCAGCCAAAATAGTAACTTTGTTAGCTGGACCTCATTTGCTGTCTGAGAAGAATTATTTAACACCCTATAGTTTCAATCTCTCTGGTGACATTCCCTGGACTCCTGGATCATTGTGCTAAAGGATCTTTTCATCTTTGGTAGTAGATTTTCTCTTTTGATATTCATTGCCCTCTCCCTTCCTTCACTAGACACACCAGCACTGTACATATGGTGGAGCCTCACTCCCAGTAGTCCAGGTGCTAAACAAGAAAACTAGCATGGTGAACTGAGAAGGAAATGAAATTCATGCTTTGAGTTTGTGGAAATGCAAACAAATTATGATATGACACGATTATCTTAGTCAGTTTACACTGCCGTAACAAAATGCCATTGTTTGGGTGACTAAAACAACAGAAATTTCTGTTCTCACAATTCTGGAACCTGAAAGTCAGGGTAATCCAGGGGCCAACATGTCCAGGTTCTGGTGAGGGATCCCTTCCTAAATTGCAGTCAGTCATCTTCTATTTCCTTGTGCAAAGGAGAAAGAGATAAAGCTTTCTGGTGTCTCTGTTATAAGGGCACTAATCCCATCATGACCTCACCTAAACCTAATTATTCCTGAAAGGCCATATGCCCAAATATCATCACACTGGGGGCTAGGGCTTCCAAATATGGACTTCAGGGGAATACAATTCAATCCATAATACCAATCATAGTTTTTTGGGGTTTTTTTCAAGTCAGGTGTTTTAAAATTAGGATGAAGCTCTCACGAGAAGAATGCACATACCTCTTAGGCTAGTCACCTGAAAAATAGTACAGCTGCCTCAAAAATGTCAGAAGTATCAGAAATATGTAAAGACACAGCGTGATGTACTGTCTGTGAAAGCGTGCCCTCATGGCCACAGGAATGCTCTCCAATTCCTGAGCCTGTTGGGCTACACTGAGCATCTGGGATTAATTCCTCCCAAATCTCTGTGGACTCCTTGATAATATACAGCAGGAAACAGTACACCTAGACACGCAGCTGATATAGCCCCAGGAAATTTCAATGGAGCAGTGTGTGTCCGATATTTCTCGCTGTGTTTGTGGATTATGGGGCCCACAGACATCCTGTCAGATGTTGGTCTTCTCAGGCCAAGAAAGCTTGGATAATGCCTCTCACAGCCAGAGCTGAGGGAGGTCCAGAATCCTGGCCACCTTAGAGTTGGGAAGACAGGGCTGGGTAAGTATAAGATAAGCCTGATTTTTGCCTTTTCATAATATCCTTGTATATTTTCATGTTAAGGCTATAACACTCAAGGAATAATTTAGTATGTGTTTCAATTCTCTATTGCTGCATAAAAGAAAATAAGCCAGAATATCTTTGTTTAAAACAACAATAAGAGGAAGCCAAAGATAAAGTAGACATCCCTTTTCCTATTCTGCCCACGAAGTAAATTAAAATAAGAAGCCTCTGAAAGGTGAAAAGAAGAAGGCAGACAAGCTCAAGACCATGGGCTCCAAAGAACAACATGGTGAGGAGTTGGCTAAATTTTTAGTGTTTGGTTTTTGTTTTTGTTTTTTCTTGCCTCAGATATTTCATACTTAGAGCTGAAGAAGCCAGTAACATGGAAACAACCAATAAGCACAGACAAAAATGCCCCAATCAAAGCCTGTTCTTTCTAGCCAAAGATTCAGGAAAAGGGAAGCCTAGTATACAAAAAATCTTTTACATAATTACTCTACTACAGCAAAATACCATAGATAAAACTATGACCTCACCAACACCTGTACCAGTAAAGGCTGAGTGAGAAGCTTAGACTCTTATAAGTCTGTAGCAAGGTACTCCAACATCCCTATATAGATGGTGTTCAAGAATGCCAAGTAGGGAGTTGGAATTTTCATTCCAACTGTCCACTAACAACGTTCTTCCTACCCCACCATGAAATCTGTGGAGCTCACATGGGGAAATTGGAATTCCCATCCTCACCTGGAGCCTCTTGTCTCCAGGGGGTCAACAGAAGCTGAGTGGGAACCTGAATGTCTTCCTCCATAGAGCAGTAGTAAGTGGTGCTGCATCTCTTCCCCTGCCAGAGTCATGTCAGAGAAAGCCAACTAAACTGGAATATTATAATAACAATCAATCAGAATTTTAAAACATAATACAAACATGTTCAAGTTTCTGTTAAAATTTACTTGGCATTCCAAGCCAACATAGAGATAATCAAGATCTTAGAAATTATGAGAGACATATTTTAAAGAAACTATAGTAAACAACAAAAAGAAATGTTCCATGCAGCAATAATCAATATACTCAAAACAAATAAAAATTAGAAAGCCTCAAAAAATAAATAGGAATAATCAGAAAACATGAAGGGCTTACACAATCTGAAAAGAAACCTAAGATCTGGAACAAAACAAGAAAGTCCACCCTTGCCACCTCTATTCAAAACAGTTTTGGAAGTCCTTAGACAGAGAAATTAGGCAAGATAAATAAATAAAAGGAATCCCAATTGGAAAGAAGGAAGTCAAATTATCCCTGTTGTCCACATGATATTACACATAGAAAACTCTAAAGATTTCATCAAAATATGTTAACACCAATAAATGGATTCAGTAAAGTTGCAGGATACAAAATCAACAAAGATCCGTAGCATTTCTATACACTAATAGTAAACTATTTGAAAAAGAAATTAAGAAAATAATCCCAATTACAATAATTACCAAAAAGGATATGTAGGAATAAATTTTACCTAGGAGGTGAAAGATCTCTACACTGAAAACTAAGAAATATTGACAAAAGAAATTGAAGAAAACACAAAGATATCCCATGTTCATGGATGGGAAGAATTAATATTGTTATAATGTCCATACTACTGAAAGCAAACTACAGATTTAATGTAATCCCTATCAAAATACCAGCGACATTCTTTATGGAAACAGAAAAAACGTCCTGATATTTGTATGGAATCAGAGAATGCCCCAAATAGCTAAGGCAATCTTGAGCAAAATGAACAAAACTGGACACATCACAGTGCCTAATTTCAAAATCTACTACAAATCTATAATAACCAAAACAGCATGGTACTGTCATAAAAACAGACACATAGGCCAATGGAAGAGAATGGAGAGCCCAGAAATAAATTCATTCATCTATAGCTGACTTTTGACAAAAGTGCCAAGCACAAACACTGGGTAAAGGACAGTCTCTCCAATAAATGGTGTGAAAAAAATTGGATATCCATATGCAGAAAAATAAAGCTGCATCTGTATCTCTAACTATATTCAGAAATCAATTCAAAATAGATTAAAGCCTTAAATGTAAGAACTAAGGCTATGAAACTACTAGAAGAAAACATAAGTAAAATGCCTCATCACATTGGTCTAGTCAATGATTATTTCAGATAAGATTTCAAAAACACAGGCAACAAAGCAAAAATAGACAAAAGAGATTACATCAAACCGAAAAGCTTCTTTACAGCAGAAGAAACAATCGAGTGAAGAGACAACCTACAAAAAAAGAGAAAATGTTTGCAAACAATAAATCTGACAATAAGTTGATATTCAGAATGTTCAAGAAACTCAAACATCTAAATGGCAAAGAAGCAAACAATACAAATTAAAAATGGGCAAAAAACATTAAGAAACATTTCTCAAAAGAAGACATACTAGTTCCAAACAGGTACACTGAAAAATGTTCAAAAGCATCAGTCACCAAGGTAATGCAAATCAAAAACACAATGAGGTATCATCTCACTTTACTTAGAATGGCTATTATCAAAAGAAAATGATAACAAGTGTTGACAAGGATATGGAGGAAAGGGAACACTTACACAATGTTGACGGGGATGTAAACTACTACAGCCACTATGAAAAATAGCATGGGTGTTCCTCATACAACTAAAAATGTAACTATCATACAATCCAGCAATTCCAAGACTAGCTGTATGTCCAAAGGAAATGCATGGTGGCTCATGCCTTTAATCCCAGCACTTTCAGAGGCCAGGATCAGAGAACTGCTTAAGGTCAGGAGTTCAAGGTCAGCCTGGGCAATGTAGTGAGACCTTGCCTCTATTAAAAAAAGAAAAGAAAAGAAAAAGTCAGGTGTGGTGGTGCATGCCTGTAGTCGTAGCTACTCAGGAGGCTGAGGTGGGAGGATCACTTGAGCTCAGGAGCTCGAGGCTGCAGTGAACTATGTTCCAGCCACGGCACTTCAGCTTGAGCAATGGCAAGATCCTGTCTTAAAAAAATGCTATCAATATGTTGAGAATGTATCTACATTCCCATGTTTATTGAAGCACTATTCACAATAGTCAAGATTTCAAGTAACCTAAGTGTCTATCAATAGACAAATGGATAAAGAAAATGTGGTATATACACACAGTGGATTACTATTCAGCTATTAAAAAAATGAAATCCTGTCATTTCCAACAACATAAATGGAACTAAAGGTCATTATGTTAAGTGAAATAAGCCAGGCGCAGAATGACAAATTTTGCACGTTCTCATTTATTTATGGGAGCTAAAAATTACAATTGAACTCATAGAGATAGTAGAATGATGGTTATCAGAGGCTGGGAAGGGTAGTGGATAGGAGTGGGGAGTGGGATGTTTAATGGGTACAAAAGTATAGTAGATAGAATGAATAATATCTAGTATTTGATAGCATAACCGGGTTACTACAGTCATCAATAATTTATCATACATTTTAAAATAACCAAAAGAGTATAATGGAAATGTTTGTAACATTCAAATGATAAATGCTTGAGATGATGGATCCCCAATGTACTCTGATATGATTATTACCTATGGTATATCTGTATAAAAATATATCATGTACCCCATAAATATATATATATATGTTTATATATATATATATATGCCCATAAAAATTAAAAATAAAAGAATTTTAAAGAATAGGGAACTTCTTCAACTTGACAAACAGCAACCACATAAAGCTAACACTTAGTGATGAAAGGCTGAATTGGAATGCTTTCCTCCTGCAGTTTGTTAAGGATGTCCACCCTCACCAGTCTTATTCAACAGGGCTGGATATTATTGCCAGTGAAGTAAGACTTAAGAAAAGAAAACAAATGACATACATATTACAAAGAAAAAAATTAAACTGTCCATACTGAATGCATAGTTTCTCCCAGGGAAACATGCATGGGAGATAAATAAATTATGATAATTCATAATTGGATTGAACTTGGATTGAAATTTCAATTTTGAACTCTTGTCTCTTTCTATGTGAAAAATTGTCATCTATCTTCAGTTTTTGCTTCTCCAAGATTTGTTCTATTCTTTTCCTCTTTAGTTCCTATTTTTAAAATCTTGGAGTTTCTAAATCTCTTTTAAATGTTTGAAAATAAATCAGACATTTTATCTCATTGCTTGCCGGGATGCATTCTAATAGATTCAATTATTTTCCTATTTATTATTTTCATTTTGTATGAAATCTATAGTTTATCTTGGTAATGCCTTATTTTTATTTCAGTGACTAAATTTTCACTGTCAAAATTTCTATTTTAATATTTTTATATCTACTGGTACTTATTCAATTTCAGCCCACTGTCTTTTTTTTATTATTTCTTGCATACAGTAGTTGAGAGCTCAGTTTCTGGAGTCAGATTGCATAGGTTCAAATGTGGACTCTTTCACTTATTATGTAAGACTGGACATATCACTTAAACTCCCCTTGTCTCAGGGTCATCATTTGCAAAATGAATGTTTTTCTCTTACCATTGTTACAAGAATTATTGAGTTGTTATATGTAAAGCTCTTGGAACAATGTCTGGCATATGATGGTTTACATATAAATGCTGAGAATATTATTCTATCTTAATAATATTATTTTCTCATTTGTCTCTTGCAGAATCTGAAAAATACTTAATTTTTCAGACATTCCTCAGATTTTATTTTCAGCCAAATCAAATACATATTCAATATATTAATTTCTTTTTTATTATTATTACCAAGGCATTTATTTATTTATATGGTTTGTAATTTTCATTTGAAAGCTTATTTTGAGTAGGAAGTTTCTATATAAATTTTCCCTTCTTCTTCCTTCTGTTCCTTCCATTTCATATATATCACTATCCTAAAATCAGGTCGCATTCCAGAGCTTCTTTTTCTGTATTGCAAATATCATAGCTCACAAAAATAATCAAACTTGAGTGACAATTTGGTATAGCTTCGTTCTTTCCTTTCCTGTCTTAGCTACGTATTTCAAGTTAAGAAAATCAATTCTGTTGATCATGTTTCTGCCACATTCCCCGCCCCCATCGCCCCATGCACAGATCCAAAGATTTCCAGCTCCTGGAAGAAAATTCTTGGTTATAGACTCAGCTGTCATTCTGTGCTTCTATCAGATGTTCAGAAGGAAATTTCATATATCATGTTTTACTGCAGTTTGGCTTTTAAGAAAATTTATTCCTTCTATCAGAGAAATATAGGAGTAGGCAATGCCCTCCCCCAATATCAGGCAAAGAATGTGGTACTCTGTCCTCATTCACCATGTACCTCTCAGCAAAGAAATTGCCTAAATAAGTCAGAAACTGCACAGAAAACCAAAGTAGAATAATTGAATGCAGAAAAGCAGAGTAAGGAGAAAACATTTTCAAACTGTAAAGTACACATTTTTTAAAAAGATTCTCTATGGAAGTCAAGCCGTGGTAAAACAATTATTTACTATATCAATATAAGTATAGCTTTTATTTTTATTTTGCCAAAATATTCTTTTCTACCCTGTTAAAAAGCTACTTATTGATATCTCATCATTGCTTGAAAATAGAAGCCACATATTCTGAATTTTAGTTCAGTTAATTCTGGCATTGAGACATTTACCTCTTGAAATTAAGCAAAATATTTCCTTAGCCATTTTGCAAACACATATTTTAATCATGAATAAAATATGAATCATTAAAAGTAAATTATTTTGCATAATTTTTATCTTGTTTATATAAATCTAGAACCACCTGTTTTGCATTAAAGATTTTTAACCCTAATTAAAAGGAACAAAAATTAATTTTATTATCATAGCCACTAAAAGGCACACATAATCTTCCATTAAGACACAGAAACAGCATGAGCAGTTCCATTTTTAGATGCTCTTCATCTCTAATTCTCAACATCTCTGAACATTAGCTTAATACAGTAATTGACTTCCAGTGCTCCTGGCCCGGCAGACCTCGTTGAATGAGATCTGAAAGCGCTCAATTTTACAAGTCATTTAAAAAGTATCGTGGTCTTGCTGATTTCTTCTGGACACAAGCTGCAGTGGCTTCCTTTCCCTGCAGTCACTGCTTTGCTTAAAGAATGGCTTCCTTGAGAACCCTGCAGGAAAGAGGCTAACTTCAGAGCTACGGCTCCTGCAGATTCTGAGAGGGGTCTATGTATTCTTGGATTGCTCTGTAAAATATTCATATAATATATTATGAGCATCTTAAAAATGAGCCTACAATATTCAGTGTAATGGTTTCTTGCCAGAGAAATGGCTTGGGTAAAAAAGAGATAAAGACTCTTAGTGCTGGGAAATAATGAGATTTACAATCCTTTCTATTGATTTCTGCTGAAAAGGTATGTGATAGGTTTCTCGGCCATTCTATAAAGATTAAAAATTAATCTACTTTGATTATTATTATTATCAATATGCTTCTTAATTAGTAACACTTCTCTCTGTATACTTTAGAA
Organism: Theropithecus gelada; assembly: GCF_003255815.1. Classification (NCBI taxonomy): domain Eukaryota; kingdom Metazoa; phylum Chordata; class Mammalia; order Primates; family Cercopithecidae; genus Theropithecus; species Theropithecus gelada. Next base: position 85,555,178 of record NC_037680.1, on the reverse strand, counting down.
TCTGTATACTTTAAGATAAGAAGGGCACACAGAAGTGATTTTTTTTCTAAATCAGTTTTTTAAAACCTGAAAAGTTTTATGATCCAACTTTTTGTCTTCTCCCAGAATTAGAGGTCAGAAGCAAGAATTTAGAGATACAAGCAGTTTTGTGTAATTCAACCATTTTATGGGCTTTTGCTTGCCATCCACATGGGCAAGGGCAAGAAGAAGGATGAAACAAGCTCATGCTTAATTCCCCTCTGCCCAAAATGACACATTATTTTTACTCATATTCTATGTTGAAATGAGTCACAGAAACCCACGTAGACTCAGATTGACTGACAATTTTATATAGGCATATGCCACATGGAGGCGTTGTAAACAATAATATCCTTTGACATATTCACAGACACTTTTTGTTTACTCATTATGTTTTCTCTCATGAGATGAAGGAAAAAATCTTTGGAACACTTAGTAATAGCTGGTCAGCCGAAGTGGCCAGTGAAGCAGTCATACATTTGCAGTCTCAGCCGTATGATCGCTTAGCTTACGTTTGTGGTGCAGCCACCACTAGAGAAGAACATCCTGTTTCTATTCTCCTGTTCTCCTTTTAAAAGTAAAATTTACCTTTTTGTTGTGCAGTCCTGTGAATTTTAACAAATGCATATAGTTTTGTAACCATTGCTATGATCAAGAGTCAGATCACTTCCATCACCCCCATCTCCTCTGGATTCCCTGGCTCTCCTATGGTTTCTTGATTTCTTGGTCTTCACGCAAAACATGGATCTGGGGAGAAAACTAGTCTAAAATGAGAATGCATTTCTTTTTGTTCTTAAAGCACAATTTGGACTACTGGTACAGCCTTTTGGTCTCCAGTGTCCCTTCTGCTCTGCTCCCCTTTCCCTTAGTCTTACATAAGTTATTCCTGTATGGATCTGGTTTGGTTGTACACTTTTTCCCTATAGCTTGAGTGTGCTTGTTGAAAATAGCAATCAACAGAGTGAAATGGGAAATGCCAAACAAAAGGAACCAGGATCCTGAAGTTTTTCATTTTATCTCATTGATGATATTTTCTCAATGAGGAAGTAATACTAGAGAAGAGAGAACTCCTCCTAAGGAATAAGAAAAATCTCCATTCTGTGTGTTTTTTCTTTTGAATAATTTAACTCATCCTTCTTCTCTTTTAACCTCCAACATGTTTCCATCTTCCTTTTCCCTTTTATCTCTTCTACTTTTCTTCCCAAATAAATATATAAATTTACTGATAAAATATGTTTCCTCAAGTGGCAAGAGAAGAGCAACAATCAAATTAGAAGTCATAAGATTTGGGTAAAATTGAGAAGTTTGGAAAGATTCACATTGACAACCAACATATGTAACTAAATGACTCAATTTTAAAGCTATACCGAACATTTTACATTTATTAATTCTTAGGCCTTATGGCCCAGAATTGGATTCAACAAAGTACATTCCAGTACCAAGAAGTAACTTTTAAAACTTAGTTCAAGCTCATGTCTATTGACATGCATTAATGGTGACCCAATGAATAAGTTGCCACAATACTTGTAAAAATTTCCTTTTCTTTACACTCTCATTCCCTTTTTTAAAAAATTATACTTTAAGTTCTGTGATACATGTGCAGAACGTGCAGGTTTGTTACATAGGTATACATGTGCCATGGTGGTTTGCTGCACCCATCAACCTGTCATCTACATCAGGTATTTCTAATACACTCTCATTCTCTTACAGTTCTATGATTGCACCAGGTATCTCAGCTGCTAAACCTCGCATCCTCTCCACACTTTCTTTTGAGTTTTTCTGTTTTTTGTTTTTCTGAGACAAGGCCTCACTCTGTCACCCAGACTGGAGTTCAGTGGCACCAACACAGCTCACTGCATCCTTGGCTTCCTGTTCTCAAACCATCCTCCCACTTCAGCCTCCCAAGTAGCTGGAACTACAGGTACAAGCCACAATGCCTAGCTATTTTTTTTTTTTTTTTTTTTCTGTAGAGACTGGGTCTTACCATGTTGCCCTGGCTGGTCTCAAACTTTCGGGCTCAAGCAATCCTCCCACCTCAACCTCCCAAAGAGCTGAGATTACAGGTGGCGAGCCACCATGCCTGGCCCATATTTTCTTAAAGGTCATAAACACAATAATTTATTCTCATTATTCTATTTCCTTCTACCTTTTCAGTTTTATTTCTTTACTTCATTTTCTTGATGCAAACAATCCTCACCATAATGTGTAGGAATCATATGGAAAAGACAGAATTTCATTTAGCATAGGGTGAGAGAGAGAAGCTTAAGAAGCCCCACCCCCACTCCCAAAAACAGATCTTTGTGTGGACAGAGGCTAGGAATAAATAGGTTGTCCCTGTCACTAAAAAGTGTGCTCCATGAAGGCAGAGCATGCTTTCAATTTGTTTCCTGCTGCATTTCCATTGCCTATAACGGTGCCTAGCCCAAAGTAGGTACTCAATAAATATTTGCTCAAAAAATTAATGAGCTTATTCATCCACTCATTCTTGTACTCATTTAATTAGTGCCTTTTGCTCCTGACAGCTATTCTATTATTTAGGACATGTAGTTTCTTTGATTTCATAGGCTAATTTCATATTATAATGTCTTATCCTTAATGATGTAGAAAGCATATCCTGAGAAGGAATTTATGTAATGACACTCAAATGGAAAAGCAATCCACAATGCAAAGGTGGGAGGAAAGAAGGAATGAGACAAGGAAAGCACACATGAGAGCTATTAAGTAAGCTGGTTTCAGTTTTGTAACAAGTGCATTTGGTTTCTCAGTGTCACATCATCCCAAAGGTATGTGAACTCTTGAGGAGCAGAATAACCCAGGAGCTTTGGGGAAAATAGAGACAAATTTGTCCACTGGCCTTCTTCTACCCCTGTCTCCCACTTGTTCAAATTAAATTTTCCACACTTTCTGGTTGAGTTACCTGGCTTCTACAAGGAGCTGTTGGAAAAGCAATAGTTCCATAAACCCCAGCCAGCCAATGCACAGTTGTCGTGGTTGCTCTTTGGCAGTGGACATTACATTGGTAGCAGGAGTGACAACCTGGCTCCAGATCTTGGGCAAAATGCAAACTGCTCCTCAGACCTCTCTAGCCAGAATACTGGGCAAGTGTGCAATTTAGTATGAGCATAAACTAAGTCTGCTACTACTAACAATTCAAGTCTAAGAGAGGTTAAATGCCCTGCAAGGTGTAAATGACTGAACTAAGAGTTGAACCCTAGGAATTTTTATAACATAACTATCTTGTTCCATATAAAGTTTTCTTTTAATCTCTTTCTAGTTCTAGGTTTATAAACTTAAATCAAGAAGGAACTATATAAAAAATTTTAAAAGGAAAAAGTAGATTTGAAGTCCTATTAAATACACAGGTACAAAAACACACATGCATACATACACAATCACCTAGAGAGAACGGTGTTTTTGGACCTCTGCTTTTTCTTAGAAAAAGTTTCATTAATCAGCAATTCATTTTTAGTCAAATAATTAAAAGTTAAACTGAGGAATCATGTTTAATTTTTTTATCTGTTTAATACGATACCATGCTTTGTCAGTTCCAATGCTAAAAAGTACATATTTGGGAAAGGATGAAAGAAAAGACACCACCAACACTAAACTGGTTATTTACTAACTGAAATCATGTGTGCGGATAATTGGCCTTTTGGAATAAATACAGATTTTTTTCTGTTCATTAAATTATAGGGGTTCTGAGGAATCAGAAGACATCCAGAGCTTATAGCTAACTTATTGTCCCTTAATTTCTGATTATTGTATTTACATAGTGGTAGGATCCAATTTAGGTATGAATCATAATGCAGCTGAGGATTGTGTGAAAGCATTCATAGCACTCTGCTACCATGAATGGGATCAGGGATGACACAGTGTTTATTACATTTTCCCCAGGAAACTGCCAAGATAAGAATTAACATAAGACTTAAAAAAGGAGTGATCAAGACCCAGTTTGAAATAACTACTTCAGAATTCATTTCCTAAAGACCAAAGATGTGTGCTGGGAAAGTAACTTATATTCATTTATGTGAGAGCAGTTTATATCAGATTAATAATTGATTGAGGACTAGAGTCTCTATATATGGCACAGGACTCCCATCAGCTGCCAAGAGGAAATGCTCCTTAACTTCTGCTCTGTTGGAACTATAATCTGGAGCTGCTGTTTCATTTCTGATACTGGGTTATGCTTATTCCAATAATCTGGTAACATACGAAAGTACCCCAACATTTTTCTCTCCCAGGCTCTTTCTTCTCAACATCCAAAAGACTTTGTCTTTATCTGCTAATTTTTTGTATCCTTAGACTCTTTCCTTAGTTACCTCGATTCTGCAATTGCATTTTCTAATGGCTTTTAATTTCAAAACTGCATTTTCCAGTTCTATAATTTCTCTTTGGTTCTCCTTTATGTCTTCTATTTCATTGCTAAGATTTTCTGTTTTGTATTTGTTTCTAGAATGTATTGACACTGAAACACTTTTTATCATATTACATTAAAATTCTATCCAAAAATTCCATCATTCATGTTATCTCAGTCTTGGTTAGGCATCAAGTCTATCGAATGTCTTTCCTCATTCAAGCTGAGATTTTCCTTTCTCTTGCTATGTGAAGTTATTTATGATTGTATCCTGAAGATTATGCCTGTTGCTTTACAAGACTCTGATTCTTACTTAGATACTATTATTTGTTACTGCTACACTGGGAATATAATCAGATTCTACTCATAGACATGCATCTTCAGACACGCTCCAGCTAGGAGAAGGAGATGCCTCTTTACTGCCAGTGTGAGATGGTAGATAGACTCAGCTCTCAGGTACAACTTCTAAACTACTAGTTAATGAGTTAAGAGGTCAGCAAAGTGATGGGGCTGCTTTGTTGCTTGGCTAGGATGACAGAAAAACTCAGCTCCCACTCACAACCCTCATGGATGGGGGTATGCTGAAAGAGCAAGCTGATTCATTTTTAAGGTGGAATGATAGATTTATCTCTCAGTTACAGCTTCTGTAGATATTTATGGCTGAAAAAAAGAGCTGCCTCATTACTGGAACAGAATGATGAATAGAATCAAGTCTCAGGCAGTGCCCACCCTTGTAGGTGGAGCTGCTTCATTGCCTGGGCAGGAGGGAGTTAGGCTCTGCTCATATACATAGCCCCTATAGATGCCCAACAACCTTTAGGTGAAGCCAGCCATCATATCCAGGGTTGAATGGAGCACACACAACCTCTGAGACTCCCTCTAACCAGGAAATAGGGCTTTGCCCATGCAGCTCTAGTGTCCACTATTATTTAGAAACCTAAATAATATTTATAAATCATAATAATCATATTGCAAATAGGGTGATGGTGGAGGGCAGTTTTTTGTGTGGTGTTCAGAAGTAAAGTCCATGTTGTCAAAATGTCTGTCCTACAGGGTCTCCTTCTCTCCCCTAGCCAAAGACAGCAGGCTTATCCTGTTTTACTTTGTTTGTTCAGTTTTGTTTGTTTTCTGTATGTGTCATTGGTATTTTGAAGTTGCAACTTTCTTCTATGCCCAGACCATAACAAGAATAAAAGAAGACAAAAACAAACAAACAAACCAAACCAAGGTACTAGTCACTAAGTAACTCCTTTGGCCCCTGACATTTCTTGGCAGACTACCTTCTTATCTGCCCCTTTTAGAGTCTTCTGCAGTTTGTTTCGTGTATCTTTTCCAGGATTTTAGACAGGAGGACTAAGATGGAAATGTGCTTACTCCATTTTTTTGTAAAACTAGATGTCTCCACACTTATTTTCAGTTAATTCAACCAAATAAATCTGATTTGAGATACTTTATGCACTGAAACACAGCCTTTTCCTGATTATAATTAATATGGTTTGGCTGTGTCTCACTGAAACCTCATCCTGAACTGTAGTTCCCATAATCCCCACATGTCCTGGGAGGAACCAGATGGGAGGTAATGGAATCATGGAGGCAGTTACCTTCATGCTGTTCTCATGAGAGTGAGTTCTCATGAGATCTGATGGTTTTATAAGGGATTTCCCCCCACTTTGCTCTGCACGTCTTGCTGCCGCCATGTGAAGAAGGATATGTTTGCTTCCCTTTCTGTCATGATTGTAAATTTCCTGAGGCCTCCCCAGCCATGCTGAACTGTGAGTCAATTAAACCTTTTTCCCTTATAAATTACCCAGCCTCAGGTATGTCTTTATCAGAAGCATGAGAACAAACTAATACAATAATAACAACTTATATTTAAAATATTCTAATTTAAAGCTTGGCATCATGAAAATGACCTTAGTTATTATAAGGATAGGAACTTTTATATAACAATCCATAAATATCGTGTTTTCCCCTGACAGTAGAAAATTTCCGATGGCTTCTGACATAAAGATAAAATGCCATTTTTAATAAGAATAAATAAATGAGTCTGAAACATATTATTAAAAGATGTGTAAATGAAGGAAAAAGTGGAACCAGGAATCAAAGTTGCCTTATTAATTGGTATAATGATCCAGGAACAGGAAAAAAAATAAGTTTGTAGTTTTTTCTGAATGAAATCTATTCATTATTTCCTTTTTGGTCTTTCTCCTTTGTGAAATTTATCAAAAAATTAAAAATATGAAAAAACAAACATTTTTAATATTTTACTTTAATTTAGTAGTCACGCCCAAAATAAGACATAGTATATGTTTGTTTTGTTTTGTTTTGTTCAAGACAGAGTCTCACTCTGTTGCTTAGACTGAAGTGCAGTGGTGCAATTTCGGCTCACTACGGCCTCTGCCTCTCAGGTTCAAATGATTCTCATGCCTCAGCCTCCTGAGTAGCCTTGACTATAGGCATGCACCACAATGCCTGGCTAATTTTTGTATTTTTACTAGAGATAGGGTTTTGCCATGCTGGCCAGGCTAGTCTCAAACTCCTGGCCTCTAGTGATCCACCCACCTTGGCTTCCCAAAGTGCTGGGATTACAGGCGTGAGCCACCATGCCCAGACTGTATATGTTCTTTAATTGCATAATTTTCTTTATATTCAATTTTATTAAGAATGAGCAAACATGATTTTTCTGATATGAGTAACAGAATTCAGAGTATAGAACAGTTATATTCATCTGAATTGGAAATGAAGCAAATAAATCCAAGCAATGTCTATTCTATAATGAAGTCAGTAAAACATATTCTTGCGGAAAAAAAGATAAAACTAGTTTCACCATAAATTTGTTAGACAATGTCCTTACAAGCAATTAGAATGAGATTAATCATTATATTTTCTTAAATGGGAATTTGGGAAAATAATTTAGAAGTAAAAATACTATCTTTTAAACTCATAGGGAGAAAAACATGGCAGACCCTTAGTATTAAGGTTAAAAAAGCTATATATATTACTAAAATGTAGTAAGATATTTATTCAATTAAATATTATCTGTGTTTAGAGGGAGAGTGATATATTTGACAAAATTGAAGTTGAAATCATATTTTATGATTTAAAGCACTTTTAAAGAATGGGAGTAAAGTAAAATAAAAAATAAGATGTAAATCCCAAATTATTGATTGTTAGTGATTTGGATATTAGCTTGCTAATTGAACTTAATATTTTAAATAACGACCCAACAACAAAAAGAATTGTTTATGTTTTTACATCTTATTATAAACTTTTCTATGAAATTAAAATTTCAAATAACTATAATTATGCAATCTAGCTTCTACTTCCTGTGACAGTGTTTTTAATGGCTAAATGAACAAAGGTATAAAGTAAGTAAGAGGCCCAAATTTGTATGTTTGGCAACTTCTACCCACTAGTATATTGCCTTGTGCAAAGACTATAGTTATGTAAAAGGTAGTATTTTAGATGTTTATTCCACAGGGAACAAAAAAAATAGTGTTATCCTCCTAGAAAATAAATAAAGCCAACATGGTAGCATAAAAAATACTAGGAACTTTTTATATGGAAAATTCTTATCTTTATTTTTATAATCTTCCTTAAAAACACATTCAAATGGGATTGACCCAGTTAAATCTAAATTCTACTCAAATATCATTTAGCTTCTAAATGTGAACTACTGTTTACAACCAGTGAATAGTTTCGCATTCTTTCAAGAACAGTCTATCTCTTCTTTCTAAATCATAATAATAATATTGTAAAGAGGCAGAATATGTGTACCTTCTTACAAGTTATGTCTACTTAATTTTGTTCAAATAATTAATGTTATATTAATTTAATATAACCACTATTAAAACTCACTCTATGTGGATTCAGGATAGTCACTTTGATACCATTGTGGAGTAAATGAACTACACAATGGATAAATATTGATTATAATATGTTCAAAATATTTTTAAGAAGTAGGGCACCATAATATGGATATCATTGTAAAGTAGTATATGTAATTTTTAAGTGTATCTCTCTAAAATCAATCAGGAGACAGAAACTACAAAGTAATTTAAACATGGGAACTTTAATGTAAGGAATTATTAAACTATGACAGGACATTAACTATGGAGATATAAAGAGAACTCCAAGGAATATAAAAATAGAAGGGATATCTCCCCAAGGATGAGTGTCAAACTTAGCAGAGAAGCTAATGGCTGCAGCCTATAGGGTGGCAGAGTTTTCTGGATTGCTGAGGTCAGAACTGGTTCACAGTCTTAGGCATCAGAAAACAACTCTTCCTGGTGCACGTGACCCAATACTAGTGAACAGGTAGGTAGAGAGAACATGGACACTATTGTGAGATGTGCCATGATTGTATCAGGAGTGACATAACAAGGTAGTCGCTGGTCCCCAGGCAGGCCTCAGTTACTAAGAAACTGCCTTTATCTGGAGTACCACCAGATGTCTCCATGCACATGCACTGCTAATAGACCATGCAACAGGAGCAAGAAATAACAAAACAGAGGTCACAGTAACTAGAAAGAGAAGGAGTCTTCCTTCTGTTATGTCCCTCTACTGCCCACTTGACTGTGTTTACTCTAAAGGAGAAATACATGATGAGTCCAGTCCATTACCACTGATCAGGTACTGCAAAGTGAATTTACAGCTGAGAGGCATTAAATTAGTACCTGGAAAAGAGAGAAATGCTGAAACAGAGTTTAAACATGAAAACTACTCAAAAACACAATAGCAAAGACTTGGAATCAACCCAAATGTCCATCAGTGACAGACTGGATTAAGAAAATGTGGCACATATACATCATGGAATACTATGCAGCCATAAAAAAGGATGAGTTCGGCCGGGCGCGGTGGCTCAAGCCTGTAATCCCAGCACTTTGGGAGGCTGAGACGGGCGGATCACGAGGTCAGGAGATCGAGACCATCCTGGCTAACACGGTGAAACCCCGTCTCTACTAAAATACAAAAAAAATTAGCCAGGCGAGGTGGCGGGTGCCTGTACTCCCAGCTACTCAGGAGGCTGAGGCAGGAGAATGGTGTGAACCCGGGAGGCGGGGCTTGCAGTGAGCTGAGATCCGGCCACTGCACTCCAGCCTGGGCAACAGAGCCAGACTCCGTCTCAAAAAAAAAAAAAGGATGAGTTCGTGTCCTTTGTAGGGACATGGATGCAGCTGGAAACCATCATTCTCAGCAAACTATCACAAGAACAGAAAACCAAACACTGCATGTTCTCACTCATAGGTGGGAATTGAACAATGAGATCACTTGGACACAGGAAGGGGAACATCACAAACCGGGGCCTATTGTGGGGAGGAGGGAGGGGAAGGGATAGCATTAGGAGATACACCTAATGTAAATGATGAGTTAATGGGTGTGGCACACCAACATGGCTCATGTATACATATGTAACAAACCTCCACGTTGTGCACATGTACCCTAGAACTTAAAGTATAATAATAATTTTTAAAAAACTCCTGAAAAAATATTTATTATTAATTAACTTCTTAAAAGTTTGTGTTTGGCTTCAGCTCTAAATTAATTGAAACTCATTTATTTTCACTGCATTCTTTCAGGTCATATATATCAGAGATTCCCTCATTGTATATATATAAAATACATATATATACATATACACATTCAAAACAAAACATTCAGACTTGAGCACCTTAGTTGTCAAAATTTTTGATGCCTAAAATTTTGATGCAAAATTTTAAATCAGATTCAAGAGGGATACTGGATAAGTGTCTTACACATTCATGATAGTGAAATTTAATATCTTCCAAACCCAGTGCTTTAATGCCAGTTGCCCAAGTGTATTAGTCCATTTTCATAATGCTATAAAGAACTGCCAGAGACTGGGTAATTTATAAAGAAAAGAGGTTGAATTGACTCACAGTTTGGCATGACCGGGAAGACCTCAGTTCCCATGGCTGGGAAGACCTCAGGAAAACAATCATGGCAGAAGGCAAAGGGGAAGCAAGGCACCTTTTTCACAAGGTGGCAGGAAGGAGAAGTGCCCAGCAAAGGGGGAAGAGCCCCTTATAAAACCATCAGATCTTGTGAGAACTCACTATCATGTAAACAGCATGGGGGATGCCACCCCCATGATCCAATTACCTCCGTCTGGTCTCTCCCTTGACCTGAGGGGATCATAAGGATTATGGGGATTGTAAGTCAAGATGAGATTTGGGTGGGGACACAAAGCTGTATCATTCTCCCCCTGGCCCCTCCCAAAGCTCATGTCTCTTTCACATTTCAAAACTAATCATGCCTTCTCAGCAGTCACCCAAAGTCTTAATTCATTCCAGTATTAACTCAAAAGTACGAGTCCAAGATCTCATCTGAGACAAGACAAGTCCCTTCCACCTATGAGCCTATAAAATCAAAAGCAATTTAGTTACTTCCTAGATACAATAAGGTTACAGGCATTGGGTAAATACACGTACTCTAAATGGGAGAAACTGGCCAAAATGAAAGGGCTACAGACCCCATGCAAGTCTGAAATCCAGCAGGACAGTCAAATCTTAAAGCTCCAAAATAATCTCCTTTGACTCCATGTTTCACATCTAGGTCACACTGATACAAGAGGTAGGCTCCCATGGTTTTGGGCAGCTCCACCTCTGTGGCTTTGCAGGGTACAACCCCCTAATCCAGCTGCTTTCACAGGCTGGCATTCAGTGGCTTTTCCAGGCATAAAGTACAAGCTGTTGGTGGATCTACCATTTTGGGGTCTGGAGTGGTGGCCCTCTTCTCATGGCTCCACTAGGCAGTGCCCCAGTGGGGACTCTGTACGGGGGCTCTGACCGCAAGCTTCTCTTCCACACTGCCCTAGCAGAGGTCCTCCATGAGGGCTCTGCTACTGCAGCACACCTCTGCCTGGACATTTAGGTGTTTCTATAGGTCCTCCAAAATCTAGGCAGAGGTTCCCAAACCTCAGTCCTTGACTTCTGTGCAGCCACAGCCCCAACACCACGTGAAAGTTGCCAAGGCTTGGGGCTTGCACCCTCTGAAGCTCTTTACATTGGTTAAAAGGGGCCAATGTACAGCTCATGCCCCCATGATCCAATTACCGCCTCCTGGTGTCTCCCTTGACCTGTGGGGGTTATATCACCAAGGAATCCTCTCACCAGACAATCAGTAGTTCTACAAGATCTTTGATGTTTCCTGACATTGATATTACTCTTATCACTGAAATAGTAAAAGTTCATTGTGATCACAGTTTCATGTATTTATAATATTTTTATTTGAAGTAAGAAAAATTGGGCACTAATAGGAAAATTAGAGAACTTGTATCTATCATCTCTATTTTTCATTTCTGGAGAATAATTCACTAGTTGCTTGGGTTTATCTGGAACAAACTTTTGGTTTTCAGAAGGGTCAGACCAAGTGACACAGGTCAAAGAATGATGTGATAGCCTAGTCCTAACCTAGTTAGCTAGCAGTCATTAAATAAGTAAATAGAGAAAAAAAAATTAAAAATACATCCAATGAATGTAAAAATATCAGTGAACTAAATACACATTAGACAGACAAATGTCTACATTCATTATTGATTTTTGTGATTCATGCTGGGCACCAAGTCACAAGACTGTCCAAGTCACTGGACCTGTCCCATGAAACCATTTTTCCTCCTACGCCTCTGGGCTTGTGATGGGAAGGGCTACTATTAAGACCTCTGACATGCCCTAGAGACATTTTTTGCATTGTCTTGGTGATTAACATTTGGCTGCTTGTTACTTATGCAAATTTCTGTAGCTGGCTTGAATTTCTCCTCAGAAAATGGGTTTTTCTTTTCTACCACATCATCAGGCTGCAAATTTTCCAAACATTTATGCTCTGCTTCCCATTTAAACGTAAGTTTCAATTCCAAACCATCTCTTCATGAATGCATAAAAGTGAATGCTTTTAAGAGCACCAAAGTCACCTCTTGAACACTTTGTTCCTTAGGAATTTCTTCCACCAGGTACCCTAAATCATCTCTCTCAAGTTCAAAGTTTCACGGATCTCTAGGGCAGGGGCAAAATGCTGCTAGTCTCTTTGCTAAAGCACAGCAAGGAAAACCTTTATTCCAGTTCCCAAAAAGTTCCTCATCTCCATCTGAGACCACTTCAGCCTGGATTTCATTGTCCACATCATTATCAGCATTTTGGTTAAAGCCATTCAACAAGTCTGGAGGAATTTCCAAACTTTCTCACATTTTCCTGTCTTCCTCTGAGCCCTCCAAACTGTTTCACCCTGTACCTGTTAGCCAGTTCCAAAGTCTCTTCCACATTTTTAGATATCTTTATAGCAGCACCCCAGTCTCTGCAGTGCCAGTTTACTGTATGTATCCATTTTCATACTGCTATAAAGAACTGCCCAAGACTGGGTAATTGGAAAGAGGTTGAATTGACGCACAGATCAGCATAGCTGAAAAGGCCTCAGGAAACTTACAATCTTGGCAGAAGGTGAAGGGGAAGCAAGCAAATGTCTACGTTCATAATTGATTTTTTAATTAAAACTTATAAATTGCATGCATATGCATAATTTTTAAAGGCTGTCTCATATGGACACTTAATCATGTAAAAAAGTTATTACCATAAGCAGCAGGGGTGTCTTCTAAATAAAATGTTTTTAATGAATTCTGTAATGCTTCCAATTTGCAAATACAATTGTAATTATCCTAGGGTGAATTCTAATTTAGAAGTCTTTCCTGGAACTAAGACTCAAAATTAAGTCATTAAATAAAACTTCACACCTTATACTCACCATGTTGATGCTAGAAATTAATGATTAAAAATTTAGTACACTTAATTCATTAGGTTGTAATAAAGCACCCCATCTAACAGTGCCAAGCCACTTACACGGTCTTGCAGTAGTCACATAATTTAGAGATCTATTTAGCAGTTGAGAGGTTTAAATATTTCAATTAGTAACAATTGTGGAGAGATAGTACAGGTTTAATTTTTATTTGGAGATGACATATTAGAAACAGTTAATGAAATTTCTGATGTGTCCACAAACTGACGCTTCTTTTGCATCATAAATCACAAGTCAAAAATATGAGAAAACCAGGTTCTGGGGCCAAGATGGCTGACTAGAAGCAGCTAGTGTGTGCCTCTCTCATGGAAAGAAGGAAGAGTACCAGGTAACACTAGCTCTTCAACTAGAACATCCAGGTGGACATATTGGGATTCATCAAGGAAACAATGTTACTCACAGAGAACAGAGAAAAGCAAGATAGGACAACCCCCTAGCTGGAACTGGCATGGAGCTAGAGAAGACCCCCACACTGTGGGGAAATGGTGAGTGACTGAGTGACAGTCCCCAGCCACAGCTGCCACAGCCTTTGCATCCCTGGACTCAGGGATACTTCTGCCACAGCCTTTGCACCCCTGGGCTCAGGACATTCCCTGTGATTTCCCGACACAGGAGCCTCCACGCTCACATGAAGAACTGTGAGGAGTCTGAGCAGAGCAAGCCACACAGGCACAAGCAGAGTCGCAGGAGGCTTGGATTCTGCAGCACCCCAACACCAGTAGCTGCAATTCTGGCAATGGAAGAGGCCAGGTTCCCTTGCAGGCTCCCAGGAAAGGGCCCGAATCTACAGGGCTGAGCAATGAGGGACTGCAGGTCTCACCTCCACTGCACCTCGCAGGGCAGGGTACAGCTCACTGGCCTGGGATGCTAGCAAGGCCACCCCAACCCTGTTTGAGTTCTTGGGCTGGGAGCAGCTCTCCACTTCCCTGACATGGAGGTCCCAGAGAAAGGGGCAGACTGACATTTTTGCTGCTCTGCAACCCTCGGTCCTTTTGCCCTTAGGCTTGGGAGGGTGCACAGTGATTTGAGACTAACATGGACCCCGAGCAATGTAAATCCACCTGATGAAAAAGCAGCCAGACTGTTTCCCATGTGGGTCCCTGAACCCACTACTCCTCACAGGGCAGGGCCTCCCAGTCTGGGATCCCAGCCATACTGGGCCTGGGCTCTTGAGCTGGTGGCAGGTCTGAACTTTCCTGGGACAGAGCTCTCAGAGGGAAAGGTAGGCCACCATTCTTGCTGCTCTGCAGCACTCACTGCTATTGCCCTCAGGTTCAGGAGGAAATGCAATAATATTAGGAAGTAACATTGGCCCCCAGCACAGCACAGCAGCCTTATAGAAAAGCAGCCAGACTGTTTTACACACAGGTCCTATCTCCACTAATCTTCACTGGGCAGTGCCTCTCAACCTGGGCTCCCAGCACAAACACCCTATCCATGCCTGAACACTGCAGTTGGTGGTGGCTCTGCACTTCTTTAGGGAGGAAATTCCAGAGACAACCCACAGCTCTCTACCATTGCAACTACAGTGGTACCATCCTATCGGGAGAACCTGCTCCCAATGTTTAATGTGGGTTCTTTTCTATTTCCTAAGTGTCTCGGCTGGGTTGAGAAACAAAGGGGAAGAGCACAAGCGAGAGAAATTTGAAGCTGGGTGTCCGGGGGAGACAGCATATGTCGGCAGGATCCGTGATGCTTCCCGAGCTGTAAAACCAGCAAGTTTTTATTAGCGATTTTCAAAAGGGGAGGGAGTGCACGAATAGGGTGTGGGTCACAGAGATCACATGCTTCACAAGGTAATAAAATATCACAAAGCAAATGGAGGCAGGGTGAGATCACAGGACCACCAGATGAGGCGAAATTAAAATTGCTAATGAAGTTTCAGGCACGCATTGTTGTTGATAACATCCTATCAGGAAAAGGGGTTGGAGAGCAGACAACCTGTCTGACCCAAATTTACTAGGCGGGAATTTTCCTCCTCCTAATAAGCCTGGGAGCACTACAGGAGACCGGGGCTTATTTCATCCCTTCGGCTTCAACCATAAAAGAAGGCACGCCTTAAAAGGGGCCGTCTGTAAGCCTGCCTTCAGGGCGCATTCTCTTTCTCAGGGATATTCCTTGCTGAGAAAAAGAATTCAGCGATATTTCTCCTATTTGCTTATGAAAGAGCGATATTTCTCCTATTTGCTTATGAAGGGCGGCCAGTTCAAAGTTACCTCTCTTGTTCCCTGAACATTGCTGTTATCCTTTTTTTTTTTTAAGGTGCCTAGATTTCATATCATTCAAACACACATGCTCTGCAAACAATTTGTGCAGTTGACACAATCACAGGGTCCTGAGGCGACATTCATCCTCCTCAGTTTACGAAGATGATGGGATTAAGAGATTAAAGTAAAGACAGCATAGGAAAATACAAGGGTATTGATTGGGGAAGTGATAAGTGTCCATGAAATCTTCACAATTTATGTTCAGAGATTACAGTAAAGACAGGCATAAGAAATTATAAAAGTATTAATTTGAGGAACTAATAAATGTCCATGAAATCTTCACAATTTATGTTCTTCCGCCGCGGCTTCAGCCGGTCCCTCCGTTCGGGGTCCCTGACTTCCCGCAACACCATCCTTACTGCCCCTTGGGCTGGGGAAAGAACAAAGGGCCTGGTTGCTATGCCAGGATATCTAGCATGCTGCAGCCACCATATGGAGAGGAATTCAGTCTCTATCCCCTGTGAGTCCCCACCCAGTCTTCAGCAGGTAGACTCAGCTTGGGACTACAGAACAGCCACCTCACCCACAGCTGACCATTCCCACTGCTAGTGGCTCTGTGTTTCCCTAGGGGAGGGGCACCCAGAAGCAACTAAAAGCCCCTCTGCAGTGGTACTGCCCCTGCTGCCCTTGGACTGGGGAAGGAAAAAAGACTGTAAGTGCTTTACCCAAAAGTTGCAGTTGCAGTTGCCCTAAGGAGAAGAAGCCAGTCTTCCTCCTCCAAGAGCCTGCCCCATTTCCTTGGTACCCTGCTTGCTGCCAGGCAGAGCTCCTCAGGCTCAGGCCCACAACTCAACCTCCCCATCCAAGGCTAATTGCACCAATTGGTAGTGATTCTGTGTTTCTCTGGAGTGGAGCCCCAAGAAACAAGTGAAAGGCCCTCTGCCACAGCTGCTGCCAAGGTACCTTCTCCTCTTGTTTACAAGCTGGGGAAGGAAAATAAAGCCTAAAAGGCTGAGTTTACCCCGGGACAGTGGTGTACAGTTCGGAAGTACCAAGCCAAGACCTGCAGCCAGCACTCGAGTGGGAGAGGAGCCCACACTTTCAGGGCCCTGAGAGAAAGCAGGCTGCAATTGTGAGGAAATACAGAGGCACCACATGACTGAGCAAGAGACTACCTACAGTTCATTATGCTTAAGAACCATCTACTAGATCACAGCCCAAACTTCAACACCAAAATATTTCGCTAATATACCCCCTTGTGAAATCAAGGAGAAGAACTCAGCAACAACTAAAGACTTTGCACAAACTCTCAGCCCTCTGAAAACATCAAGAAAAGAAGTCACCTCACTGTACTCAAAGTACACTGCGGTTAAAGGACCATCATCTCACACAGATAAGAAAGAACCCACAAAAAACTGCAACTCAAAAAGCTACAGTGTTTTCTTTCCCCCAAATGACTGCACTAGTTCCCCAGAAAGGCTTCTTAACCAGGCTGAAATGGCTGAAATGACAAAAATATATTTCAGAGTGTGGAAGATCATCAAGACTCAGGAGAAAGTTGAAACCCAATCCAAGGAATCTAAGCATTACAATAAAATGATACAGGAACTAAAAGATAAAATGGTCAGTATAAGAAAGAACCAAACTGACCTGATAGAGCTGAAAAACACACAACAAGAATTTCAGAATGCAATTGCTAGTATTAACAACAGAATAGACCAAGTTGACGAAAGGATCTCAGCACTTGAAGACTGGTTCTCCAAACTAACACAGACAAAAATAAAGAAAAAAGAATGAAAAAGAATGAACAAAACCTCCAAGAAATACGGAATTATGTAAAGAGAACAAATCTACGTCTCATTGGAATCCTTGAAAGACAGGGAGAGAAAGTAAGCAACTTGGAACACATATTTAAGGATATTATCCATGAAGATTTTCCCAACCTTGCTAGAGGCCAACATTCAAATCAGGAAATGCAGAGAACCCCAGCAAGATACTACAAAAGAAGACCATCAGGCACAAAGTCATCAGATTCTCCAAGGTTGAAATGAAAGAAAAACATGTTAAAAGCAGCTAGAGAAAAGGGGCAGGTTACCTACAAAGGAAACCCCCTCAGGCTAACAGTGGAACTTTCAGCAGAAACTCTACAAGACAGAAGACATTTAGGGCTATATTCAGCATTCATAAATAAAAGAATTTTCCACCAATAATTTTATGTCTAGCCAAACTAAGTCTCAGAAGTGAATGAGAAACAAAATCTTCTTTAGAGATAAAACTGCTAAGGGAATTTGTTACCGACATATCTGCATTACAAGAGGTCCTGAAAGGAATGCAAAAAATGGAAAGGAAAGATTATTAGCAGCCACTACAAAAACACACATAAGTACATAGACTATTGATACTATTAGGCAACCAAACAAACAAGTCTGCATAATAACCAGCTAACAATAGGATGACAGGAACAAGTCTGAATATATCAATGTTAACCTTGAATGTAAATAGGCTAAATGCCCCAATTACAAGGCATAGAATGGCAAGCTAAATAAATATGCAAGAACCAAAGCTATGCTATAATCAAGAGACCCATCTCACATGCAATGACACCCATAGGCTCAAAGTAAAGGGAAGGAGAAAAATCTACCAAGCAAATAGAAAACAGAAAACAGCAGGGGTTGTATCCTAATTTAAGACAAGGCAGACTTCAAATCAAAACAAAGAAAGAAAGAAAGACAAACAAGGGCATTACATAATGGTAAAGGGTTCAATTCAATAAGAAGACCTAACTGTCCTAAATATATATGCACCCAACACAGGAGCACCAAGATTTATAAAGCAAGTTCTTAGAGAAGTATAAAGAGACTTAGATTTTCACACAATAATAGTGGAAGACTCCAAAACCCCACTGACAGTATTAGACAGATCATTGAGGAACAAAAATAAAAAAGATGTTCAGGACCTGAACTCTATATTTGACCAAATGGACCTATTAGACATCTACAGAACTCTCCACCCAAAACAATAAAATATACATTCTCATCTGCACATGGAACATACTCTAAAAGTGACCACAAAATCACATATAAAACAATTCTCAACAAAATCATAAAAAGAGGAAATCATACCAACCACACTCTTGTACCACAGCACACTCAAAATAGAAATCAATACTAAGTAACTTGCTCAAAACCATAGAACTACATGTAAATTAAACAACCTGCTCTTGAGTCACCTTTGGGTAAACAATGAAATTGAAGCAGAAATCAGGAAATTCTTTGAAACTAATGAGAACAAAGATAAAACATACCAGAATCTTTGGGACATAGCTAAAGCTATGTGTTTAAACAAAGTTTATAGTGCTAAATGCCCACATCAGAAAGTCAGAAAGATCTCAAATTAACAACCAAACATCACACCAAGAGGAACTAGCAAAACAAGAGGAAACTAACCTGAAAGCCAGTGGAAGATAAGAAATAACCACAATCAGCTGAACTGAAGGAAATTGAGACATGAAATCTGTATAAAACATTAACAGATCCAAGAGTTGGTTTTTGAAAAGAATAAATAAGTTAGATAGATGACTAGCTGGACTAATAATGACAAGGAGAAGATCCAAATAAACAAAAACAGAAATAGCAATACCATCGACCCCAGAGAAATACAAAAACCCTCAGAGACTGCTATAAACATCACTATGTGGCTGGGCATGGTGGCTGACACCTGTAATACCAGCAATTTGGGAGGTCAAGGCAGGTGGATAACCTGAGGTCAGGAGTTCGAGACCAGCCTGGCCAATGTGGTGAAACACCATCTCTACAAAAAATACAAAAAAAAATTTAGCAGGACTGAAGCAGGAGAATCACTTGAACCCAGGAGACAGAGGTTGCAGTGAGCCAAGATGATTACACCATGGCACTCCAGCCTCCGAGATAAGAGCAAAACTCTGTTTCAAAAAAAAAAAAAAAAAAGAAAAAAATCATTACACACACAAGCTGGGAAACCTAGAAGAAATGGATAAATTCCTGGAAACACACAAGCTGCCAAGATTGAACCAGGAAGAAATTAAATCCCTAATCAGACCCATAGTGAGATCTGAAATTAAATCAGTAATAAAAGTCTACCAACCAGAAAAAGCCCAGACCAGGTAGATTCACAGCTGAATTCTACAGATATACAAATAAAAGCCAGTACTATTCCTATTGAAACTATTTTTAAAAATTGAGGAGAAGGAGCTCCACCTTTACTCATTCTATGAACCAGTATCATCCTGATACAAACCTGGTAGATATACAACAAAAAAAGAAAACTTAAGGCCAATATATATAATTAACATGAATTTAAAAATCTTCAACAAAACATTAACAAACCAAATTCAGCAGCACATCAAAAAGCTAATCCATGATAAAGTAGGCTTATCTCTGGGATGCAAGTTTGGTTCAACATAAGCAAATCAATAAATGTGATTCATCACACAAACAGAACTAAAAACAAAAGCCATGGTTATCTCCATAGATTCAAAAAAGGCTTTCAATAAAATTCAGCATCACTTTATGTTATAAACCCTCAACAAACTAGGCACTGAAGAAACATACTTCAAAATAACAAGAGCCATCCATGACTAACCCACAGCCAACATCATACTGAATGCGCGAAAGCTGGAAGTACTCTCCTTGAAAACCAGAATAGGAGAAGCATGCTGTCTCTCACCGCTCCTATTCGACAGAGTACTGGGCACCCTGGCCAGAGCAATCAGGCAAGAGAAAGAAATAAAAGGCATTCAAATAGGAAGAGAGGAAGTCAAACTATTCCTGTTTGTGGGCAATATGACTTTATATCTAGACAACCTCATAGTCTCTTCCCAAAAACTCCCAGATCTGATAAACAACTTCACCAAAGTCTTAGGGTACAAAATTAATGTAAAAAAATCAGTAGCATTCCTATATATCAACAACATCCAGCTGAGAGCCAAATTAATAGCACAGTCAAATTAACAATAGCCACAAAAAGAAAAAAAAAAAAAAACCTAAGAATATAGCTAACCAGAGAGGTGAAAGATCTCTACAATAAGAATAACAAAACATTGCTCAAAAAATCAGAGATGATACAAACAAATAAAAAACATTCCATGCTCATGGACAGGAAGAATCAATACTGTTAAAGTGGCCATACTGCCTAAAGCAATTTAGAGATTCAATGCTATTCCTATCAAACTACCAATGACATTCTACACAGAACTAGAAAAAAATATATTTTAAAATATATATGGAATTGTAAAGGAGCTCAAATAGCCAAGGCAATCCTAACTAAGCAAAAAGAATAAAGCTGGAGGCATCATGTTACCCAACTTCAAACTACACTACAGGCTACAGTAACCAAAACAGCATAATATGGGTACAAAAACAGACCCACAGACCAATGTAACAAAATAGAGAACCCGAAAATAATGTCACACACCTACAACTGTCTGATCTTTGACAAAGTCAACAAAACAAGCAACAGAGAAATAATTCCCTATTCAATAAATGGTGTTGGAATAACTGGCTAGCCATATGCAGAAGATTGAAACTGGATCTCTTCTTTACACCATCTACACAAATCAACTCAAGATGGATTAAACACTTAAATATACAACTAAAACTGTAAAAGTCTGGAAGATAACCTAGGAAATACCATTATGGAGATAGGAATGGGCAAAGATGCCCATGAAGATGCCAAAAGCCATTTCAACGTAGCAAAAATTGACAAGTGGTACCTAATTTAACTGATCTAATTTGCTTCTGCAGAGCAAAAGAAACTATCAATAGAGTAAACAACCTACAGAAGGAGAATGTATTTCCAGATATGCATCTGACAAAGCTCTAATATCTAGAATCTACAAGGAACTCAAACAAATTTACAAGAAAGAAACAACCAACCTCATTTAAAAATTGGACAAAAGACATGAACATACCCTTTTCAAAAGAAGAGATACACATAGCCAACAAGCATATTAAAAAATGTTCAACATCACTTATCATTAGAGAATTGCACATCAAAACCTCAGTGAGATACCATTTCACACCAGTTATAATGAGTATTATCAAAACATCAAAAAGTAACAGATGCTGGTGAAGTTGCAGAGAAAAGGGAATGCTTATACACTACTGGTGGGAATGTAAATTAGTTCAGCCATTGTGGAAAGCAGCATGGTGATTTTTCTTAGAATTCAAAGCACAATTACCACTCGGCTCAGCAATCTCATTATTGGGTATATACCCAAAGGAAAATAGATTATACCAAAAAGACACACACACACTTGTATGTTCATTGCAGCACTATTCACAATAGCAAAGACATGGAATCAACCTAAATGCCCAGCAGTGGTAGATTAGATAAAGAAAAAGTGGTACATACATATCATAGAATACTATGCAGCCATAAAAAAGAATGAGATCATGTCATTTGCAAGAACACAGATTGGGCTGGAGGGCATTATTTTTTTTTTAATTTTTTTTTTTTTTTTTTTTTGAGATGGAGTCTCACTCTATCACCCAGGCTGGAGTGCAGTGGCACAATCTCAGCTCACTGCAAGCTCCACCTCCCAGGTTCACGCCATTCTCCTGCCTCAGCCCCCTGAGTAGCTAGGACTACAGGCACCTGCCACCACGCCCGGCTAAATTTTTTTGTATTGTTTTGGTAGAGACGGGGTTTCATCATGTTAGCCAGGGTGGTCTCAATCTCCTGACCTTGTGATCCACCTGCCTTGGCCTCCCAAAGTGCTGGAGGGCATTATCTATCAACTAACACAGACAACCACATACCACATGTTCTCAGAAGCTGGAGCTCAACTTTGAAGCTAAACACATGGACACAAGGAAACAACAGATACCAGGGCCTACTTGAGGGAGAGAGTAGAATGAGGATAAAAAAAACTGCCTATCAGATACTATACTTCTTACCTGGATGGCAGAAAAAACTGGAAAAAAACACCAAACTGTCATGAGATGTAATTTAGCTTTATAACAAACCTGCACTTGTACCCATTAACCTAAAATAAAGGTTAAAAAAATAGGAAAACCTTAGAAAAATATATGCTGTCCTCCATTATAAAACCTAATTCATAACAAATTACCGTGTCATGACAATGAAGTATTACAGAAAATTTTCCCTATTTCTTCTTAGGAGTTTTTAAATAACTAAAAGAAAACCAATGTTGCTAACCATCACAGTTTTAAATTATTATACAACATATAATAATAACCCCAACTGTGCATTTCCTTATGAAATCCAGTTTTAGCAAGAACTCAGCTAAGTTAGTTTAGCAAAAACCCCACACTCTCAGTATCTAGTTATCCTCGATGTCTGATCGGCTTCCTCATTCTTCACCATCCCCCATGTGATGGTCATCTGACCACCCTGGTTGTGATATGGTTTGGCTCTGTGGTCCCCACCCACATTTCACCTTGAATTGTAATAATCCTCACGTGTCATGGGAGGGACCCAGTGGGAGGTAACTGAATCATGGGGGTGGGCTTTTCCCATTATGTTCTCATGATAGTGAATAAGTTTAATGAGATCTGATGGTTTTATACATGGCAGTCCCCCTGCACATGCTCTCTCTTGCCTGCCACCATGTGGCTTTGCTACTCATTCACCTTCAGCCATGATTGTGAGACCTCCCCAGCCATGTGGAACTGTGAGTCAATTAAATATCTTCCCTTTATAAATTATCCAGTCTCAGGTATGTCTTTATTAGAATATTGAGAACAGACTAATACACCCTCAGTGTCTGATCTTGTTTCTCATTCATAACCATCTCCCAGGTGATGGTTGTCTGATCACGCTGGTTGCGTTCAGCAAGAAGCTTACTAAATCAGTTGAACCAGAATCCCCCATACTCTTGATGCTTCCTCTTAGTAATTTTCTTTTCAATGACTTCCATCCTGCTCCCTGGCTATAAATTCCCACTTGACCATGCTGTATTTGAAGTCGAGCCCTGAGTTCCATTGCTGCAAAATCCCATTGCAGTGGTTTCTATATGTTGTGATGGTCTTGAATAAAATCTTCATTACTCTGCTTTAACAATTGTGTCATTGATCTTTTTAACAATATTTCATGTTAATATTTTAATATGGTGATGATTTTGAGAATTTGGATTACTTTCCAAAATTTATAGGCTTTGAAAAATGATACAACAAATTCTCATTATATTAAAAAAGTTAAACAACCAAATGTAGTTCAGAATTTAAAGATTCGAGTTCTTATACTATGTATGAAGCAAAGCTCCTTTAGTCATCAAAAAATTAATCACTTTCTTTAATTTATGAATAAATGTTATTTGTCACTCTGAGAAATAATTTAATTATAACACAAAGTGGAATTCAAAAGTTAAACATACAAAAAATCAAGTGAAGAATTAGGCATGGGAAAACAGTTTGTAGACTATACAACCTTAAAATCAAAAGCTTATGTTTATCCTTTGAGTGTAGTTTTTCTTTAGTAGAAAAAAGAAAAATGTTTTAAACTTATGTAATAAGTACATCTGAAACTGGGTCTCCTAACAACTCAGAATCAAGAATTTAAGAGTACTGCTGTAAACATGGAAAAACTGAGTTCTCTTGCCTTGAATTGGGTCACTGAAATTACAAGTATCATCAAGTGGTGAGATGGTTGAGGCAATTTCCATTCCACAACTCACAGAATGTTTTACTTTTTCAGCTTGATTCGTGATCTGATGTGAAAGCAAAATAAAGGCTGTACATTTTCTCTTACCTTGTATGTTTATACATCTTTAAGGCATAGTTGGAAAACATTTGCTTTGTACTAAAATGTGTCTCCCTAAAATTCAGATATTGAAGCCTTGACCCCCAGTGTGATGGCATTTGGAGATGGGGACTTTGGGAGGTAATTAGGGTTAAATGAGGTCATTAGAGTGTGATGTTCATGATGTGATTAGTGCCCTTGTAAGTAGAGACACTAGACAGCGTGCTCTCTGTCTCTCTCTGTCTCTGTCTCTGTCTCTCTCTCTCTCTCTCTTTCTCTGCCATGTGAGGACACAATGAGGGGTGGCCATCTAAAAGCTAAAAGAGAGCCCTTTTCAGAACCTAACCATTTTGGCATCCTGATTGTGCACTTCTAGCTTCTGAAGTGTGAGGAAATAAATTTCTGTTGTTTTAACCCAACAGTCTATGGTATTTTGCTATTGCAGCTGGAACTAAGACATTGAAATAAATGACTTGACTCATATTAATTTCATCAGGTGGGTACGTTGAATGAACAATATTGGCTAAGGCTTCCTTCCAGGTTCCCTCTGCTCTCTACCTTGAAACCTCTCTGTACTTTTTCCCTCTCTGGCCTGCCTATGACATTCTCCAGTCAGTTCTGAATTTCTTCTATTTCCCAACTTCCTCCACCTCAAAAAAAAAAAAAAACTCTTGATAATTTCTGAATTTGTCAAGATTTCAGTCAATTACAGATTTGATTGCTCTCTTTCTGCTAGAAAGTCATCTGCCTAAATCACACAGTAGGTGACAGATAGGACTAAGGAGAGACTGATAATGAATAACCCAAATACAAATGAGAAAAGTAGTGGAAGAAAAAAGAGGAGGAGGAGGAGGAGGAGGAAGAGGAGGAGGAAAGGAAGAGAAGGAAACTGAAAGAAATATGAAATAATTTTCACTCTTTTAATCCCAAGAGCAAAAGAAACCAAGAATTTGCTAGGTGCAAGTAGGCCTGAATGTCTGAGTCAAAGCTGCCTTGTGCATTCTCTATTCCAAGCTAACTCCTATGAAGAATGAATTCCTAAATTATATAAAGAAAAAAATACATGCACAGGAAATAGTAATTAGAGAAAGGACCACACCTGATATCAGAACTCAAGCTTGGGGAAAAATCCGAGAAGGAGTTTTGGAGGTGTTTGTTCCTGCCAGCAAAATGGCATTACGAAGAGAAACAGTATGGCTAATGTATAGTAAGGGTAACTTGAGTGTGGGTGCTTCAGAGAGCTTTTATATTTTCTTTCATGGACTACATTTGGAGTCAGTGTCAAATAATAGGCAGAACCTCCTTGTCTCAATTGCTGTTCTCCAGCATCATTACTGGAAAGAAAGCCCTTGAAAGCAAAATTCCTAGGGTAGGAAGAGTCAGATTCTCACTCTCCCTGCACCTTGGGTAGGATGCAGAGCAACCCAGTACACCTTCTGCTTATAGTGCTTTTCTTGCCTGAGTATTGGACTCACCCTGGGCTTGGGAAGGGGCACAGAGAAAAAAGTAAACAATTCCTAACTAGGTAAATCCCTTTGTTCTGAATGCATCAAAGTTCTGTAGGATGGTGTTTTGATTTTTCAGTATTACATTGTTTTCTCATTCTACCAGCTTACTGATTCCCAGTGATTGCAGAATTTTTGCGAGGCCCAGTGTATAAAACATTTACTCCTGCTAGTCTCATGTGCCACTTCCTAAAGAAATGAGTCACAAATGTTTGTTGTATGCCATCTGTTCTATACATAGGGAACACCGCACATACATAATCTCTCAAAAAAAGCACACTACTATATTATTTTAGGTATGGGTTAATTCTACCCAGAGATTTTGGAATTCATTTATTATTCCATTCCTTTCTCTGATTTTCTTATTATCCTGAAAGAATGGAATGGCAAGCTATTTTGCTCTTCTAATTTGTTACTTGAAGGTTTTTCTCATCTGAAAGCTTGAGGTTATCAGGAAACTTTACTCAGAAGCACTGAGCAACTTAGTAAACTACTGCTGAACTATAGCCCCTGAGATTTAATTGCCATGCTGTTAAGATTGAGGCAGTTTCTTGTAGTGGCCATAGAAGTGTGCAGAGATTATTGAGAATACACGAATATCTGTCTAGATTATTCATAGTACGACATTATCATCATGTAGACATAAGAACATTCCATGTGCTCATCAAGAGTCATTTGGCCACCTGGACCCAGGCCTTTCTACCTTTTTTTTTTTTTAACGATGCCTTCTTTAACAATGTTCCTGACACTTACTTGGAATTCAACCCAATCTTACTGATTCATAATCATCTTTTAACAAAAGGCCAACTGTTGCAAACCACAAAATTACCAGTTAATTCTACAGTTAACTATCTCTTGGTTTTTGTCATCCCTCATTTCATTGTCAACTTTTACACATACACTATTATTTAGCTAAGTAAACTTCAGAGTTTCATCTTCCAAACTTTCCTGAGAAGGGTGGGAAGATAAGTGACATAATTCTATTTCCACACCTCAAGAGGAGCATGTCACGTACTCTCTGCTTTCTGCCTGGACTGTGATGGCCATCATCTGTAGGTGAAATCACAACATCTTTTAATCATCACACAGCCAGTTGTCACACTTCTTACCCTTTCATTAGTATTTTCACTGAAATTCATGTATTTCCCCCTTTGTGTGACACACCTGAGTTTTTAACATCTTAAAACCAAACTGAATAAAACCAATGAAATGCCAAAATAAAAATTAGGATGCAAATTGTTTCATGAATTTCAAATTTTCCAAAAGGCCATTACTCAACCCCCATACGTAGAGAGTGCTTATTTATTTAATTATAGGTTTGTGATACATTCCCATATAAATAGTTGCTTAGAAACATGAATGATATGATGAAACATTTTGAGGCCCTTTACTGAAGTCCTGTTGAACTATAAGCACTGAGATTAAATTGCTGAGCTGTTAAGGTATCTTCCAGTAGTGACTGCAGCAACATTAGGAAATTATTGAGACTACACTAATATTGGCCTAGATTATTCATATTACTACATTATGATCATTTAGAGGAAAGAGCATTATATATGCTCATCAAGAACCATTCAGCCACCTGGACTCAAGCCTTTCTACCTTTTTCTCTCTACTCTGTTTGTTGCTTTTTAATAATTTTTCATGTAACATTTATGTGAGTTCTAATTAGGGAAAAGGAGTCAGGCTGATGAGACCAGGAGAAAACAAAGAGATAAAGCAAATAAGCTATAAATATGCTTTTCTTCACGGCTCAGGACCTATAAACAAAAAGAGGAAGCAGATGAATTATAGATCTGTTTTTCTTTACGGCCCAGGACTTATTGACCTCCTGAATAAACAACATATACAACTCATTAAACATTATGACTCCCAAACTCCATTCTATAAAATCTCCAGCAAGCATTTGTTTCCTTGCAGTCAGCTTCTCTCGTGCTGATCTGCCTATTACCTTCTTGCAACGTATTTTCATACTTTCTCTAATAAATCTACCTTTCTTTACCTACAACTGTCTTGGTAAATTCTTTTACTCCTGTGTGGGTGGCCCAGGTAGTCATCACTTCCCCGAAACAACTTTACTCAAGATATAAATAAGCAAGTATGATTGAATAGTAGGGGCCATGGGAACCTTGGGCCTCTGAAGCTTCACTGAAAAATAAACTTGCAAAAGACAGATTAATTGGAGGAAAGGTATACACATTTATTCAGTGTGTATGCACAGGAGCCTTCAGAATGAAGACCCAAAGATATAGAGGAAACTGTCCATTTTTATGCTTAAGTTCAACAAAGTATGGGCAGCAATTAAAAATATAATTGAACAAAAAGGTTATAATTTAATGCTAACAGGTTGAGTGGGGAAGCCCCACAAGGTTTGTCTGTCTAGATTCTTCCTGGCTGGCCTTTCTGAGCATTTATTCTTTGCCTCTGGGTATGAGCAGGACCATCTCTGGAATGGAGCTCTTATATCCCGCAGTCAAACAAAGTAGGTCAGATAATTTCTTTATGGCCAGTTTTTACTCAGAAATGTGGAAGGAAAGTTAGAGTAATAATTTTAGGTTTTATGACTAGCTTTGGGGAAAAGGGGTTCTAATTTCTGTGACCCCCTTCTTGGGGAAGAGGGATTCCAGTTTCTATGGCTAACCTCCGGGGAGAATGAGGCTGAGAGACAGGAGGACAGAAGGTCAAGGAGAAGTTTCTCCTTCTGAGGCCTGTATTTTGGGAAATTGTTTTCTGAGCCCCAGCAGAACAAAAGCAACAGCTGCCTAAATGTTCCTCCCTAAACCAGTGATGTTTAATAGGAGTCTTCTATGTATAGTTCAGGAACCATCCTGTGTTCCTCCCCCCAAAAAAAGTCTCCAGATGCTCATAGCAACTTGTATTTCCTTATGTTAATACTCACACTAGGACAGCACCTATCATTTCTATTTCTAGCTTACATATATAATTTGCATATAAACTCACTAATTGGAAGAGTTACTTTGAATTAACATATCTAAAGACACTGTGTGTGTGTTCAATAGCAATGGTTGGTCGGTATGTAACAATTGCAGTGGTAAAAATACCTCTTAGCTGTCAAAAGGCTTTCCCACCACTGATTCTCCAGGTTTCATTCACTGCTGCTTTCTAAGGAATTACAGTCCTGTCCAGCAAGGGTTACTATGAGTTCTGGAAAAGTTACTTCTGCAGATTTTCCATCATCTCCTTTTCCAAATGGGGATTTCACACACAGCCTGTTCCTTTGCCACAAGTATGTGGATACACATAACCTGACTTTCAGTTAGGGTGATGGCAGAGATTGTTGTCTTTTTTTTTTTTTTTGGTCTCTAATACACCCTGAGAACCACAACAGTGCTTGACATATAGCAGCTGGTACTCAGTAAACATTTGTTACACGAATTAATGAATGATGAAAAAGACTACCTCACCAACAGAGTCAAGACTTCAAGGTAGATGGAGTACCTGGATGAGAATTTGGGGTAGCTTCCCTAATGGAAAAGATGCATGTTATAGAAGAAGCATGTGTTCCGAGTCACCTTCCCACCTTCCATCCTCACTTCTTTTTTGCTGAGAGAAGTCTGATTTTGCTTGGAGCAACAAAATGCCTAGCTAAGCACACACTGTTCCAGCTTCTCTTGGAGCTGGAAGTGAGATAAAAAGAGAAAGAAGTGGCCACTTCTTTCTACCTTTGAATGGCATCACGGGGAAAACTACACAGATTTCAACCTTGTATTTGTTTTGCTTCTGATTCAACATTGGTGGCTGCCTAAAACTATACTTCTTATACAGGAAAAATAAGTACTTATTTTACCAATAAAATTGAAGGAATGTTTTTATTCATACATGAATATATTTCTAAAGCATATCAGCATACTCTTATATTCTACTCCTTCACTTTTAACCTTCTCTTGGTATACTCTAATTTGGACCCTGACTTTAGGCATCACTAAGATTGCACTTGCTTTTTTTTTTGCTCAGGCTCACTCTAGCAGAAAACAATTTAATTTTTACTCTTCTCTTATAATTTTCACCATGTGGGTTTTATTAACATCATTGTTTGGTCTTCCTCCTAATCTGCATCTTCCTATTAATCTTCATGAGTGTGGAGTCCTAATTAGGGAAAAGGAGTCAGGCTGGTGGAACAAAGGAAAAGCAAAAGGAGAAAACAGATAAGCTGTAAGTCGGCCTTTCCTCATGGTCTTCCTGCTGAAATAAGTCAGAGTCTTCCTGCATCCAGCTATCACCAGACACCTGCAAGTTTGCTCACTGCAGCCTTGGCATTATCAGTACTTCATGTAGCACACTTTAGCATAAGCACCATTTTATAAAATCCCTCACAAGCCTTTGTTTCCTTGCACAGTCAGCTCCTCTCATGCTTATTTGCTCGTTGCTTTCTGGCCATGTATTTTCATACCTCCTCTAATAAATCTGCCTTTCTTAACCTACAACGGTCTTGGTAAATTCTTCTTACCCCCACACCACCGGCCCAGATAGTTGCCACTCATCTGCTGAAGCAGCCTTGTTGTCTGGGGTGACACCTGATGTTCTTGGTTTCGTGGCCATAGAGATAAGGACATGGACACACACACAAAGGGTGAGGTTTAGACTAGAATTTTAACAGGTGAAAGAAAGAGAATAGCTCTCTGTTACAGAGGGGGGTCCCAGAAAAATGAGTTGCCGATGCACAGTGAAATGCAAGGTTTTTTATAAACAAGCTAGTGGGGAGATGGTATTTGATCTACCTAGGGTGTAAAAAAGTGGTTAGGACCACGTGTGCCATCTGCACAGGGCATGAATCTCTGGAAGCCCTCACCCCAGTCTTTTACTATAGAGGTGAGTCCTCTGCCTGAGCTACTCCATGTTGCTTATTTTTTTCTTACTGTGCATGTGCCAATAAAAAAAAGGAAAGTGGAGCCCCTGTGGTGGACATGCCTGGCCCCAGCTAGCCCTTTCTATCTGTGCAGCTGTGAGCACTCCCCTCTGCACGCTTCCAGCTTCCTTCTCTATGTCTGCAGCCTGATCTTCCAGCCTGCTATTTGTTAGAAAAGAAGTGATTACTTGGGCTGCTTTTTGTTAGAAGGGAAGTTCTGCCAAGTAATGTTTTGCCCTCACTATCTGCCTAAAATAATTGTTTTCTGTCTCCTGTTATCACTGCAGGAATGAGCCTCATCAATGTTGTTATTCTCTAGGATACCATTTCATTTCCTCTGTTTCTCACTTCACTATTGCCTCTTCAAATACACTAGCTGGGCTTCCAGTGTCAGCTACATGCTAATAACTTTTATTTTTAACTAAAATGTAAGTATAACAGATCATACCCATACAGAAAATAACATAAACCCTAAATTTAACAAGTTGACAGAAAGTGAAAACTATGTAACTGCCACTCAGATCAAATAATTGAGTATCCCAACACTTCAGATTTTTATTGTCTTTTAATTCAAAATGTGTTCCATATTTCCTTTTGATTTTTGTTTTTGATCTATGAATTATTTAGAAGTTTTTTGTTTGATTTCCAAGTATTTGTGAGTTTACTAAGTATCCTATTGATATTGAATTTTATTTAATTCTGTGAAGTTAGTGAATATTCTGTGTATGGTTTCAATCTTTTTAAATTCTTTGAGACGTATTTTACAGACCAGCATATGGTCCTTCTTTATGAATGCACCACATACACTGGAAAATAATTTCAAATACGCTGATCTACAAATGCCAATTAAATCAAGGTGGTTAACAGTGTGAGTCATATCATCAAACATAATTTTGATTTTTGACCTAGTTGCTTGATCAATTGCTAAGATAGAGTTTTGAAACTTTCATACTAAAATTAAAGATTTGCCAATTTATCAATTTAATTCCTCTGTTTGATAATTAAGCCTCTGTTTAAGGAAATACACATTTAAAATATATGCTCCTGATGAAATGTCTCTTTTATCATTATGTAATGTCTCAGTATCTCTAGTAATACATTGGTTTGAAATCTATTTTATTTGACATTCATATAACCCTCCAAGTTTATTTTTCTTATTTTATTGTATATCTTTTTCTATTCATTTACTTTCAACCTATGTCTTTATATCTAAAGTTTCCTTTGCAGAAAGCATAAAGGTGAGTCTTGCTTTTTATCCATTCTATTAATTTCTGTCACTCAAAAGGTATTGTTGGATTTATGTCTACTATTTTATTATTTTTTTTCTTCTTCTTTTCGCTCCCTTTTCTGCCTTTATTTGGATTATTTAAACATTTTTAGTAGTCTACTTCATTTTGCCTATTCCACTTCTATCTATATTGGTTGCTGTAGTTACATACATATGTATTCTTTCATAGTTCACTTAGAGTTAATATTACATTGCTTCTTGTAAAACTTAGAAACTTTGCATCTATATAAGTTTCTTATATTTCTATTTGCTGCTGTTTTTTATGTTAAAGTAGTCTTACAATATGCATTTACATACATTGAAATTCACATTGGCCATATTATAATTTTTGTTTTAAATAGTCATACGTTTTTAAAGATGATAGAATAAAAAAATTATTTTCTTTTTACCCAGATAATGTGAATTTCTTATTTTCCTCATTTATTTTCAAGGTCAAGTCTTCCCTTTGATATAATTCCCTGTAGGCTGACAAACTTCTTTTGGCTGTTCTGATAAAATAGGACTACTGGTGAAGAATTCTCATAGTTGTTTTTTATCTGAAAACATCTTCATTTGCCTTCATTTCTGAAGGGTAACTTCACTAAATAAAGAATTCAAGGTTGGCTTTTTATTTCTTTTAGACATCAAAGATGTTCCGTTCTTATCTAGCTTCATTGGTTCCTGATGTGAAATCTGCTATCATTCAAATCACTGTTCTCTATATCAGAAACAAAGGCAAAATAAAGACATTTTTAGATAAGGTTTATATATTAGAAAACTGTATTCAGCAACGTATTGACATATGTCATAATTCTATTGATCAAAATTGAATTTTTATGTAGCTGAAATCATTATGGCTAACTTAACCAAGAAACACTTTATTAGCATTCTGCCATAGAATTAAGCCACAAGGAGCTACCTCCTCTTCTGTGATGAAGTTGCTTTCATATCAGGAAGCCACTGAAGAACCAGACATTTTCAATGGTGTAGCAAAAGTTACAGGTAAATAAATTTTTGAACCATGACTTCCACTTTTATTTTTACTTTTCTTATTTTCTGCAACTGCATTTAATTAGGTGGAAGTAAACTATACAAAGAACCCCAGCTAAAGATGAGCTTCAGAAATGTAGCTTTAAGTTTTCTAGCCACTACACTAAAAGAAAACTGATGGAATACAGTAATGCATAGTTCTCAACCTTTCCCTACACTGAAAGTTACCAAACAGTAATAACAACTATACAACCATCCCATATACAAATGCAAATTTCTTACTGTCTGTTAAAGAGAAAGAAATAAAGTCCCAACAATTTATACATCAATTTCTGGATGATTGCTATTCCTCTTCTAATTCAGTCATAATTACCCATTGATACTGTGAAATATATGTGCTATGTCATAAAGATAAGCAGTACCAACACCAGCTATATGTTACATAAAACATTAGGGGAAAGAAAAATATAAAATAATTTAACAAATAATAATTAGTATATTAACCTTTATTAAATTAGCATACACTAAGAATGTATAAATTAATTTTATTTTTTATTTTATTTTATTTATTTTTTTTTTTTTTTGAGACGGAGTCTTGCTCTGTCGCCCAGGCTGGAGTGCCGTGGCCGGATCTCAGCTCACTGCAAGCTCCGCCTCCCAGGTTCACGCCATTCTCCGGCCTCAGCCTCCCGAGTAGCTGGGACTACAGGCGCCCGCCACTTCGCCCGGCTAGGTTTTTGTATTTTTTAGTGGAGACGGGGTTTCACCGTGTTAGCCAGGATGGTCTCGATCTCCTGACCTCGTGATCCACCCGTCTCGGCCTCCCAAAGTGCTGGGATTACAGGCTTGAGCCACCGCGCCCGGCCATAAATTAATTTTAATATAAACATTATAACAAGAAAAAGTATGGGCAACTATCATAATTCTAGTTGTATTATGCTCTGTATATTGACTTGCTATCGTTCTTTAACTTTTATCATTGGCCAGGACAGTAACAGAAGATGCTCAAGGGGATACCTTGAACGTTATATGAATCGCTCTCTGACCTCACTTTGTGGCAGCTATATTTCCACTTGATTTTCAGGATCAAACAACCAATCCAACATGGTAAACCCTTCTTCTTTTCCTGTTTGCCTTTTAGCTGCAGACTGTGACAAATTCAAATTAAACAGATATTCTCAATTGCCAGTGCAATAGAAACATTGTTCCATCTCCTTGTGCAAGCATTCTTCCTTGGACACTAAGATCTCCAACCAGCAGATCCCAATGTCCTGGGTTTAGAAACAAACATTCTGTTGGAGTTCATTAAATTAAATATAGTGACATGTGCCAGTCCTACTTCTCTTGTTTTTAGACTTAAACATGGTTATAAGATCACAAAGCTAAAACATGGCAGACTCAGGAGAGAAACAGGTCCAACGCCCATTCCCATAGCTCATAGAATGCCAAAGGTAAAAGAGCTTGCAGAGACTTAACCAGAAATCACACTGTCACTTAAGAAGATACATTTTAAACTCTCTTTCTTGTACTTTCAAGGATTTTCTTTTATGTAATATGGCATTATTAATGAAATAAATGACAGGAGTCACTTTGATTTCTGTGAATATACAGAGATTTTGCAATGAAAAACAAAAGGGATATACTGAAGACTACAATTGACATGCAGTAATTATTTGGAGAATGGAGTAATAAGTGAGAGACAAATCCGAGCCTTTTTATCATTGTCATATGTTTCTTTTTTTTTTTTTTTTTTTTTTTTTGAGATGGAGTCTCGCTCTGTCACTCAGGCTGGAGTGCAGTGGCGCCATCTCAACTCACTGCAAGCTCCGCCTCCCGGGTTCATGCCATTCTGCTGCCTCAGATTCCCGAGTATCTGGGACTACAGGCGCCCACCACCACGCCCGACTAATACTTTGTATTTTTAGTAGAGACGGGGTTTCACCATGTTAGCCAGGATAGTCTCCATCTCTTGACCTGGAGATCTGCCCACCTCGGCCTCCCAAAGTGCTGGGATTACAGGCGACAGTCACTGCGCCTGGTTGTCATATGCTTATTAAAGTGAAAAATTATTTCAGAAACTTAACAAAATCTCCTTTATTAAAATTTACTTTTTCATATTAGAAATTTAATTTTTATTGTTGATTTTACTTTTTTCTTGACTGAGTAAATCTAGAGAGATACTAAGAGAAGACCCATCTAACCATAACTAAAAATCCACAATAAGTTAAATCAGCCAATTCTGGCATGATTCTTGTTTTGTTTCTAGGAACATTCAGTTATTTTACATCTTTCAGAGTTATTAATTAGTGATGAGTGTCATAGAATGTATTCATATATTATAAATTGGGTAAATATCACAACGATCATTAAGAACAATGACAGAGTTAGAAAACAGCTTTCTAAGTCACAAAAATAAGTTAATAATTCTGAAGTAAATGGAATAGATTTGAAAATTAAACATCATACTTTTGTGTAATTAATGATCAAAGATCAATCATAATGAAATTTTAATATATTTTAAACTAAGCAGCAATAAAAATATGGCATAGACATATTTGTAAAATGCAGCTGAACAGTGAAACTCTAATGAGTTTTGTTGTTGTTTTTACTTTTTAATGCATATGTTAGAAAAGAAGAAAAAAGTGGAAAACTTAGTGATTCAAGCTTCCATCTCAAAATCTAGAAAGAGAACAGTAAATTAAACACAAATAATATACTGGAGGGAGAAAATGTTTTTTAAAGTGAGCAGACACCAATAAAATATAAAGTACATATACATTAGAAAAAGTCCAAGTATACAATAGAGAAATGAACTAAGTCAAAATTTGGTTCTTTGGGAAAATGAATAAAATTAATAAGTGATAGCAAGACAAAAAAAATGAGAAAAACACAAATTACCAATATCAGAAATGAAGCTGTGGTGGGGGTGACCATCATTATAGACCCAACAGATATGAAAAAGTCTATAAGAGGATATTAAGAAAACCTTATATATTAAAACAGTTCATTATTTAGATGAAAAAAATCATCTTAAAAAATAACATACCCAAACTGATAAAAACACATCAAAAATCTGAATATTATTAATCTATTAGAGGAATTAAATCCATACTTTAAAAACTTTCCCACAAGGAAATCTTCTGGCTCAGATAGCTTCACAATCACAGTCATATTTGTTCAAATATTTAAGGAAGAAATAATTTCACACAGTCTTACACAAATTCCTCCAGAGAATAGAAAGAAGGGGAATTCTTCCCACCTTGTTCTATGGGATTATCATAATTCTGATATTTCAAAACCTGAAAGCCTTCATATGGACTTGGGAGGTAGTGATGAGTTACATAAATATGTGTAATTAAGGAGAGGGTTTTAAATAACCTCATTTTACCAAACATTGAGAGTTGATTGCTAGAGAAAACCAGTACATATCCAGACTTCAAACCTCACTTTGGCCTGGTGATTTTCCTTGTGGTTTGGAAGGACTCTAGTATAAAAGGAGATGACAAAAGAGTTTAATGGCATAGTGCTAGTATAGGATGGTACTTGAGACGTCAAACATTATCCTGTGAATTGATTCGATTTATCTATTTTGAATGTCCAGTTTATAATTACAGCTGCAGACACTGTATAGAGTTAAACCTGAATCTTCATAAATGTGCCATAAATAGTGTATCTTATGTTAGGGATGTATGTAACTAATCCTATTAAGTTCATAGCCTTATTTTACTGATTGCAATGATTACTTATAGAATCTCTCATTTTAAACTCAGCAAAGCATCAATAATTTTATAATCCATCACAACCTATTTTTTACTATTCTATTTCCAACTGATTTTATATTTTAAGACATCTCTCATAGTATACATAACTTTCTAGTTATTACTTAACATATAAAAATAAATATTGTCCCAGATAAACAGTTTGATGGCTGAATAATTATAATTTGATTAGACAGTTTGTGAGGTCTAAGAAAATCTTGGTGAAAAGCTGTGGTTATAAACAGAAATTTATTTGCATAAAAACAATGTTCACATTAAGTAATTTTGTCCATGGCATTGGAGAAAAAGGAATTAAGCATTGACCTATAATCCATTTATATTTTAACTGCTAAGGGATCTCCTGGGAAACAAAAGAGGACAGAAGACCTAGTCTACTTTCTTTGTAAATGTGCTGACAGTTGACATCATAGTAACTTATCTAACAGTATTAGTATCATTCACATAAGTAGGATAATTAGAAGAGCCTGACAAAATATATCTTAGTAGCATGTCCCAGCTTTAGGATCATTAAACTAGAGATACTTCAGATAGCTTACTTTTATGACATTGTCTAAGATGCCAGGCCTATAAATTGATATCAATTTATAAGAAACCATTTTATAAAATACCAAAGGTAGACATACATAACCTAATTTACCAAGAACTTACCAGTTGTTTAATGTGACTACTTTTGTGCTTATAAAGTACCCCAATATACTCTTACCTTGAGAAGATATTTTGATACATTTCTATTGTTTTGTTCCTTTTAAAATAAGATATAAAATTTCCACTCAAAGCTATGATAAAGTAACCTGTGGTAAAGTAAATTAATATCAATTTATAGACATGGCATCTTAGAAAATGTCATAAAAGTAAGCTATCCGAAGTATGAAACAGATATGTTTCAAAATCTAAATGATCCCCACTGTATGAGATAATAAACCTTGTATCTTACAATGAAACATCACTTACTGTGAGCCAGCGAGTGTGTGTCTGATAAAATAACATCTGGAGAGCTGCTAGAGACCAAGAATAATCCTATCAATATTATCACTTACTTTCTCATAGAATGAGAAGCCTAAGTCCAGTGTCAGTAAACCATCAAACAACTTGATACTTGTAGTATGTAAAGTGATGATTAACTGTTCACAGAGTTCTTTGGCTGAGTATCTGCGATTTGGTGACTATTTATAGCATGCTTTACTAGCAGAATACTGACATCTAGGGGCCTTAATTTACATTAACTGAAAGGGCTTAAGAGTGCTCACACTAATTAGAGTCATATCTATTCCAGCTAAGATTGTCTCAGGAAAGGTGTGAAAAGACAGGAACTCTAGCTTACTACTAACCTAAAAATACTAATTTCATATCGATTGGCTAGGGTACATTCTGCAGACATAAAACTTTATACAATTGTAAAGAGTCAGCATTCTTCATATTGACAGCAGATAATGAAAAAAGCAGAGGCAAGTTGATTCAAAATGGTCAAAGGAATGTATTATATTGATGGAAAAGCAATGCAAGCTAGTAACTGGTGTCTTTATCCCAAAGCACACATTTAGAATGTGCATATTATTTTTTTTAAAGTCTTACTATGTAATTGATATTTGACATTGAAATAGAGGATAGTCAAGGTATAAATAGCTTGGAAACCAATAAAACACTGAACAATTAAGCCTCCACCAACACACAGACACTTTTACAAAGCTTCTTCCTGAATAGCTAGCAGCAGCTGTAAGAGGAAACCATCAACCCACACTAGCCAAGAAAAACAACACAGATTTAATCTATTGCATAAGTATGCCCAGGAGCAACGGCAACTTTATTAAAAGACATGCAATCTTGTGGAGACCTAACTTATGGAGACAATAATACCTTTTAAAAATACATTTATGCTTTTACAGCTTTGAGGAAACCATGCATTTTATAAAACACTGAAGGTAGACATGTATAATCTAATTTGCCAAGAACTTACCAGTTTTCGATGTGACTACTTTTGTGTTTATAAAGTACCACAATATATTCTTACCTTGAGAAGATATTTGAATACATTTCTATTGTTTTGTTTCTTTTAAAATATGATATTAAAGTGCCACTCAAAGCTGTGAATAAAGTAACTTGTGGTAAATCTTCCTTAGAAGACAATTAGAAGAAGAACAAAATAAAATTAAATTAAAAAACAGAAAAAAGAAAATTATGTATGAAGACAGGGGAGATTAGCCAATATAACCAGAATTTCAAATGGCAAAACCATGCAGGTGACTGAACAGCACAGAGAGGTAAGCCAACATTCTGAACTGGCTAACTGGCTAACTTCCTTTGAGTATTTGCTGATTCTGGGTTGAAGTCAAGAGGCTGAGGATGTGGCAAATAACCCAGGTAAATTGTGCTATTAAGCAAAAAAAAAAAAAAAAAAAAAATCAGTAGAAATTATGGAAGTGTCTTGAGCCCAAAATTTTAAAAACTGGAGGCTTGAAAGACTAGGAGTGTGGAGTGTGATAAGTGAGAAACAGATAACAGAGAAACATCCTCTCTGCTAGTTTGACTGTGACAATATGATAAATTCTAAAGCTGTGCAAAAGGAATTGTAAAGCTGTGTAAAAGGTTAAAGATAGGCCAAGCAAAAACTTCATAGGATAAAGTTTTAAACAGTCGCATAGTAACTGGGAGACAGGAGCAAGAATTCAGGAAACACAGGAAGATGGGAGAGGAGCCACTATGACTTCTCTAGGGCCTAGAACCCCTGGAAGACTACACCTTAGAGCAGGGAAGGTGGGAGACAAATGACAAATGAACAAAGTATTCTCAAAACTGGGACTCAAGATGGAGTCTAGTAGGCCCTTGATTAGATTAAGTGGGTTCATCTACATTCTATCTTCCTAGCAAAGAGGGACAGTAAATTATTCAGCAGCTCTACATTACTTTTTCAATAATATGTAGGTTTGAATTCACAAGTATATCAAGGGATTTAAGAAATAATCAAACATCAGAAAATAGAGTAGAAAAAATATAATCCTAAATATATCTATCTCCAAAACTAAATCTGATACTTAGTGTAAATAAATTTCTAAAGCTACAACGAAAGGGGCAAAATGTTCAGAAAAACCCTTCAAACCATGGGAAAAAAAAAAAAAACCCCATGGTAAAATAGCTAAAGAGAAAACAAATGTCCCACAGGAAAACCTGGGGTAAATTAAATAAATATTATTTATTTAATATAGTCAGAGTATTAAGTGATCTGAAGATACAGCACCATGCCATGAAGTCTAATGTTTTCATGCTACTCTTAACCATAAATGCAGTGTTTCCCAGGTGGTTGACCTGAAATTGGTCATTGGTCATACTCTTTTCAGTACTGCAAAAACAGAAATTGAGGAGACACTTGTTTCTCTTTACAGATGTTGATTAGCTTGAAAAACACTAAAGTGTGTCCAGTTAGAATAAAGATGAAAAAATATTAAGAATAAGACTTAGTTTGATCTGGTATCTGCCAATATATTCTGAATGATTACTTATAACCACATCCATGGATCATTCAGTTCTGTAAATATACTAAGGTGTTTTTGTAGCTGTTCTGTGGAAGTAATGCAAAAAAAATTACTGTTGCATCATTTTAGAGTAAAAGTGTCAATAAATGATGGGGAACACAGCATGTTGAGGGAAGAATATATAGAAAAAGTAGATGCTATAGTTAAATTTTTAATTAGGCATATTTTCATAAAACCATCTAATTAAAGTTATCAATTCAATGAAAATTCCAGTAAGCCAAATAATGTTTTTAATTTTAACACTTCCTTATTTTAATCGTTTTCTAATCTGACCATACAATCAAATGTTTCCATTGGTGCCATCACTTTCAATCTCACAAAAAACTTTCTCCTATCTAGAAGTATACATTGTATCTCTCTCTAACATTTATTTTCCATTCCATTTTTCAGGCATAAAAATTCTTCCTTCAAGTTTTAAAAAATATAATTGTTAAATATAAAATTTTAAAATATTATTATATAAAATATAATTTATTTTCTCTCCTATTTGTTTTCTCCTGTCATCTTTGTCTATTTCTTTTGCTGAATTTTCTTCTCTTTTTACCTCAATTATATGTTTATGATTTTTTGAGGCTACAATGTCAGAAATGCTTTTTGTGACAGTCACTCAACAAGTATTTTTAATGTAACAATTTCTAAGTCATACTTTTCTTTTAAGAATGGTAGTATAAGGCCACTTAAGGTGTTTTATTTAAATTTCAAGTGTGGGATTATAGTTTGGAATTATAAAAAATGTAACTGAAACTGATGAAAGAAATGATATGTTCTACTAATAACAATCATGAAGCAAAATGTCAGTTTTCCTAATGAGAGTTAATGGTGAGAATAAAGTCAGTGAATGTCATGTGGAAACATATTTCAATAAACTGATTGAAAAGTTCACACTGAAATTTTTCCCTTTGGTGATAATACGAATGAAGGAAGAAAAAAGAAAATGTAAGCATGACTTCTGAAGTACCTACTAGAAGATGTGTTTCATGTACATTATTTTGTTAATCCTCACAATAGCCCAGTGAGGTATTACATTCCGACTTTAGAGATGAACAAACAAGGCTCAGAGAGTTTGAGTAACTTTTGCGTATCACAGAGTTTCAAAGTGCTTGCCCAACCAATAAAAGTTTCAGGTTTGGGGAAAAAAAATTGTAAAAGAAAAGTGAGATGATAAATAGAGTGGTAAATTGGAAGGGATTCCGGACTTGGTGTCTAGAAATATGGATTTGTATCTTGGATCTCCCATTTACTAACTCTGTATTCTTGGGTTAGTCATTCAAACTCTTTTAATCTTGATTTTATTTTTTCTTTAGTTATATTGGAGTTTGAAGGGAACAGAAATAGCTCAACTTTCTTCACCAATGTTCAGAACCAACAGGGGTAAGGCAAATGGAGAGGACGATGTTATCTTTATTAATAAAACTAAAATTGGAAAATATAACTGAAGTCGACTGGCTAGAAGACCTACCCCATCATTGTAGACTTCAAGATAGTGCTCCACCAAGGAGAGAGCACATAGAGGCTAAAGAGTTTTTATTTTTATAAAATTCAGACAAATGGCTTCATTCACTAATCAGACAACTCATTGCATCTCTGTGGAAAGGTGTGAGGTGTATGGAGTATGGAAAGAGGTCAGAAGTTTTTAGAAGAAGTTCTACCTGAGAAGTTCAGAGATATGATATTTTACAGAGAAGTTTAAGACATGGGTAGTATGTATAGAATCTATTGATTCCACTGCCAATGAAACACAATTATTTTTTAAGATACATATGGGTATTTTAACAATGTTATCATACATATCTCAGAGAAAATTTTTGAGGCCCAAGTAAGATATAAGATAAAAGTACTTTGGAAACTGTAATGTTATTTACAAATGTAAGACATTATTATAATTCATGTAAAGTATCTTGTCAATTAAACATCTTTATCCTTTGACTTTCAGCTACATCCTTCAAGGAAGCTCCAAGATGTTCTTTAATATAGGTTTTTGACTGAATTGTAAATTGTTTTAAGGAATTGACATTTACTGGGAAACTCTTGGGGGCCAATCACTGTGGTTTGCATGTGCTTTTAATTTAACATCCAGAAATGTACTAATAATTTGCAAATAAATCTGTGTCTCAGAGCAGTTATGCAACATGTCCAAATTTACACAGCTCATATAGGTGTTATCTGGAAAAGCCAGTGGGATGGGGAAGTTGGTTGAAGATCATTATTACGCTTTGAATTTTCACTGTGCTGGAGACAGTTGACTAAAATTTTGGTGTAAAGAACAATCTTTAACCAATATTTCCTATCATAAAATTTTAAATTAATATCTATATATTAAAATGCATTTCTAAATGTTAAAATATATTTTAAACATCAAACCAAATGTTGGCTCTTTTCTGGTACAAAAGCTTGATTTTATTGTTTTGCCTCCTTAATGATTTTCAGTGTAACAAATAACATCTCAATGAGCAAAGGGTAATGCTACTTTTAGTCTTGATTCCTTAAGTTTATTGCTCAGAGAAAGCCATGAGCTGAAGACTCGATTAATTATAACTATTTCTCTTACTTAAGGATGTCTTGGTTCATTTGAAACCTGCCAGTGACCCTTTGTGTCTCCACTGTACAGGTTTGCCTTGCCTTTGACTCTTCGTTGTCTCTACACATTATGTGACAATCATTCTAGGGGAAAAACAAACACATTAATGCCATCCTTGGTATCATATGAATTGAATTATTATTAAAGTTCTCAGAAGGAAGCAGCCGATTTCAACAAATCATGTCAGGCACATGTCTAAAATTTCCAGTGATAATGATGGTACTGAACTACAGTGGTCACACTTGGAGACCTTTCAGAGGAATTTTGTGATGTGTAGAAAGATTTAATGTGTTTCAGTAGTTTTTAGTTGAAGTCATATTTGCTAAAGACATAAAAAGAGTGAAAAATTTAAAAAGAGTTTATATCATCTTACAGGCTGAACAACTCAGTTCTGTCTGGGAACAATAAAATGCTAGCACCTGGGCTAGGTTAATTATCAAAGTCAATAATCCAAAATGATGATGTAGTATATATTATGTTAGAGCTCTAGTCAATCATTAACACCACAAATAGGTATCAGCTCTATGAAATCAAATATATAAGTAATTGAGTAGATTTTGTTCATTTTAATTTAAATTTCTGATGTTACTGTATGTATAATGATTATCACATGTTTCTGGAGTGCCAGTAGGTGTTAAATCAAACTCTGCAATGTATGCCTTAACAAATTGAAAGATGCATTTTTTCATTAAGGGATACTGGCAAAGACTGATGGTGGTTGTAGGAGTACATAATATGGAAAAGTCGGAAGGTAACCTAAAATAATTCAAAGAATAGCATCCACATTCATTAAACATTAATATAATCAAAGCACTGCCACAGATAACATGAGATACCAAAATTGCATATCTATCACCAAGTGGAACATCAATTTAAAGAGATGATTCAGATCAAGGTCTCCATTTTATATTCATACTATGTAATTGCCTTTGTGGCTTAGGGAACAAGTGAAAAAAACATGGCTAAAACCTCACAGATCCCCCAAAATAAATTTACATATTATACATTTGTTTCTGCTGATTAATTCATGTGACAACATAAAATTTTAAATGTACATAAACAAGTTTTTGCAAAAATATTTTATCTCCAATTATCCACACTCCATCTAATGGAAATTACATGTTTACCTCCATAATTTTATTTAAATGTATAAGAAATGCATTAAAAATAAAAGCAGATATTTTCATTTAAATTATAACTGTTCTCAGAGAATGTGTACTATAAAAATTCTTCTAAACAGAACTGTTTAGTTTTCTTTTCAACACATTTTTACATCACCAGCATACACGAAGAAACCCAGAATT
Source organism: Theropithecus gelada (assembly GCF_003255815.1). Lineage (NCBI taxonomy): Eukaryota > Metazoa > Chordata > Mammalia > Primates > Cercopithecidae > Theropithecus > Theropithecus gelada. The sequence continues at coordinate 85,511,238 of NC_037680.1, read as the reverse complement.
TCAAACAATAGCACATAACACTGTTCACATTATTTACCAACAAATATAAAAATTGCTGATGGAAAAATACTAGAAAAAGCATATATATTATCAGTATGTGCTAATAATATAATGTAAAGTTGGCCAGCTTTTTAAATGCATAATACAATAGTAGAGCATTTATTCATTCCTAAATAAAGCCAAAATAGTACATTAGGCATTTTGAGTCATAAGGAACGGACAATAGCTAAGTAACCTGTTAGGCATTTATTATATAAACACAAAACCCAAACATTTATTTGGGCTTTGGAGGACTGAAACAATAGTTGGAACTAGTCCAGTTACTATGGAGACTCTTGTGATCCATAAGAAGTACCAGACACTGATATGCCATCCTATAGAAGCTAGCTTTTGTTTCTGCCCCCAATCTATTGATTTCACCATAATGACAACTGAGCTCTTTACTATTTTTAACCCCACTGTCTGTGCCTCTAACACAGTCTCTGATTCTCCTTCTCACTCCTGAAATCGAAATGTAACAAAAATGAGAGTATAAATGAATATCATTAGTCATCACCCCATCAGGAGCAGTTCTCAAGCCAAGTCACTTCATATCTAGCCTACACAGAGAAGGGTTGGGCTGTAGGGTTGGGTCAATCAATGGCTTGCATGAAAACGAAAGCATATGATAAAATGATAGGTGAATTATAAAGAAGAAGCTGCTGTGGTCACATTATTCAGATGGGAGCATAGCCCCCTAGGGTACTTAGTGTGTCATGAACTTGTCTCCTGTAAAATTGTGCAAAAATTATATATTAAATAGATTGTAAAAATGGCTAAAGAAAATGCAACTTTTTAATGGGATTTCAGTCTCAAACCATTATTTGTAGGTATTTAAGTAGGATCTTATTTAAACTGCCCTCATAAGGGTTTGGGTTATTCTTCCTAGTTAGGTTTACAATATTTCCCCCGCCAAAACATTCAGCCTTTGATCTATCATGGGTCATAAAACAACTCTTGAAAATATGTAGTCAACCTAACTCACTACTTCTCCTTAAAGGGTCATGTACTACTTTACCAAGGAGAGTTTATTTGTCTATCTATCTATCTATCAATCAATCAATCATCTATCAACTGTATCTATATATAAGCATATATACATTTAATATTACAGAAATATAGATCATGTGTCATAGATATTAAATAGTGGGAAAAAATCAAGTTTTTACAAAAGATGGGAAAATTCTAGAAGGCATAACCTAGGCACTTCATAGAACATAAAAGCAATTATTTGGATAATTGAATCAGTTGTCTTAATCTTTTTTAAATGTGAGATTCTTTATTTGTTTATTTAAATACTATTACTGAATTGAAAATTCATGTTTTACATCTAAGAAACCAAAGATTTTTGTAAGCAACATTTTTCTCGCAGTTAAAAAATAATCCCTTTTTAAGGTATAATACATCATAAAATTCTTTAAATTAAGAAACTTTTCATGTCCCTAGATAAACATTCTTGGTTAGCAAGTAACAAATGTCATGTTTCTATTAAGAAAATATACCTTTATGAGTTGTTGCCTTGCATTGTATGTTTATTTCATGTCCATTGCCCTCACTAAACTAAGTTTTTCACACTCTGAGTAATATTTTTAATCTCTATACCACCAGTGACTATAATACTTACTTAATACATGCTACTTTCTTAATTTACTTGCTATGAAAAATAAATGACTTCAATAATAAGCAGAATTACACACATTTAGAGTTATTAGATTTCATCTTTGCATTAAGTCAAAGACTACAGGTGACCTTTAAAAAAGCAATTGATGGGTGAAGAGAAGTTGCTGAAAGTAACATGGACCTTCAAGAAATCCTTCATGAAAGGAAGAATGAAGAGATAGTTGACTTAGTGCAAGATTGACAAGAAGACTTTAATTGTTTGAGGAGAATGAAAATGAAATCTGTGTTTATAGAACAGAATGAGCAGGTAAAGCAGGAGAATTATTTGAAGAGTTGAGAAAAATAGGAGCTATCCTTTTCAGAAAAGATAAATAAATCTAGCAGGAGGCAAAGAGAAAGGATCAAGAGGAAAACAGGACACAAGAAGGAATTCTTCCTTAAGATGAAATTGATGGTAATAAGAATATACTCTGAATAAATGCATTCAGTTAGGCCACTGAATACAATATTATGCAATTATTCTATCTTATTTCATTATTTAATAGGAAAAAGAAGAATTAAAACATTATTTTAAAATTATTTATTGTCTCTGACAACCACCAAATTCTTAGTTCATTGTGTGTGTGTGTGTGTGTGTATGTGTATATATATATACACACACAATATTTTCTGGAAAAATATTACATAAATGGTGAGCTTTCATATGCAATTTTAAAAATCAGTGAACATGACAGCTAATACAGTTAAAATTAGATATTATGAGCCTTTTCTATAAGATCATTTAAGCATGAAAGCTTCTGTGTCAGCAGCTTACTCATGCTGTTACATAAATGAATAGGCTGGAAAACAGAAATAGCTTGCTTCATACACAATTTTAGTTTCCCTTTTTCTTAATAGATCTTGGTTTAGCCAAGACAACCAAGCAAATAAAAAACATTTCAGCATAAATTATCCAGAAATATATTTAAAAATACACAAAGATACACAAACACACACACATACATACACATACGTCATTACAATTTTGAAGATTCTGTTTTCCAAAAACAGGAAAGCCTCTGACACTAGGCAAATAGGTCATGGTTGATTCATTCTAGTAAAACTCTATATTCACTCAGTGGCTTTCACTGGGAAGCTCATGCAAAAAGCTGTGTCTGAAATATTACAGTGAAAAGCCCACACCACGCTGAAGAGAAGCAGTAAAAACCCTACTCCAATGTGGAGACGAAGCATCCCACCAAAAACAGCATTTAGTCCCAACTACCTTTGAAACCTCTGAGTGGGTCCACCACAGCTACCGAGCTCAGATTTTTCAGAGATATTTTATCCAGCCCTTTTTTTTCACCTACACTTGCATTCAAAGCTAAATGCACAAAGAGTAAGAATAACCCTGAGTTCCTACTCATACTGTATAGCCAGCCATTAGCATCACAAGGCCTGATGCAGTTTCTGCCTCCTGAACTTAGACATGAGCACAGGAGAGACACAGCAGGGCTCCTGCACAATGGTGCTATGAGCCGTCAGTGTAGGATGTGAACAAGAGTTACCAAGGGACTACCAAGGCATGCCATTCGTTCAGCCACACGTCATAGAGACTCTTGGGAAGGATTCCTTTAGCAGCAGCCGACTGTTGCCTCTTGGCACTGGGAGTGATATTGTCGGAGGAGGTAATGATTGTTAGACTGTGTGGGGCTGACAGCCAACATGTACCGATGCACACGAAGAGGCCCACGTGATCTTCTGTACAAGGTTGCATGTTGGGACCAGTCTCTGTGTTGAAGAATCTGAAAGGACTTATGTGTCCTGTAGCCAATATCAAACAAGCAATTAATTTTAGCTGGATCTAACTGTGAACAACTCTCTGCATTTACAGACATATGTTCAACAGTTCTATCATCAATTTGTGAAACTAATAACTAAACTGATAACTAAATCCAGGGTTTTGGCTCAGAGTTCCTGACTCCCAGGAAAGCTTCCTATGCTAGAAGACGATACTCTTACGGGCCTAGAGTGTCACTAACTGACTGCAAGGCCCTCAAGCATATTTATGCACAGTGAACTTGCTAAAATTTAGGAAATGTGTATCTTGTCATATTATGATTTATTCTGTTTATGGTATTTAACAGAACTTCAATTTAGAATGCAAATTATTGCTATTTGCTTTAAATCTTTTAAAGAAAAAATAAAGATTGGCTTTTTATTTTTAAAGAGAAACCTTTTGTCATATATGTAACATATATATGTAGCTATAATCATTATACAATTTCACCTAATTTGGTTACAAATGCCACTCAACTAGAGAGTGATATAAGTTATATGACTTTACTTGTTAAGAAAAAAATGGAACAAGAGAGGCTAATCATAGATTATGCAGACTTTCTTAGTTGCATTCTGCTCTATCTTATAACATATTTTTATTTAACCTCAGAACTTGTTCATTTTATAATATTTAGGCAGAGATATTATTTGCTATATCTATGCATAATTGTGAAATTATAATTAATTTGAGAGTTTTTTACTATTATTCCATTCACTTTCTTATTTGATAGTATTGACCAAAATGATGATGATAATGATTCTACAATGTCTCCAGGACAATATAATGTTATAGCAGAGATTCAGAAAAATGAATTTTCTTAAACAGTTTATGCAAAATATAAGTGATAATGATAAATAATAAATACTGTCAGTGGTATCCAGAATGGCAAGACAGGAAAGGCTTGACCCAGGGTGCATATGTCTTCAACTGGCACAAAATGATTTGTCTAATTTTGTTGGAGATACAGAATGTGTAGCATGATAAGCTGAAAAATAAAGCTCACTTATCTCACACAGAGACTTTTACATCTGTCTACTTTAAACAAGTATCTGTGAAATTTGTGAAATTTATACAAGGTGATCAGCCAATAACTCATGATATTCATTAAAATTGTACAGGATTCTACATAATAAAAAAAATAATTTTTAAATAAAAACATTATTATTGTTTTGTACTTGCAAAATGATAAATGAATCCTTTCATAGTCATAATAGAAATTACTAGGACATTTCCCACAGTGGTAAAAAAAAAGAAAAAAAAGATTTATTTATTCCACTTAAATTTCCTTCTTTGCACATTATAATGCTTTATTTTTTTGAGACAGATCTGTATCTTCCCAAAATGTTGAGTGAAGAAAGTATATAATATTTGTGAAGAATATTACTAGAAAGAAGTAAAGGAATGTTTTAATGCTCTATGTCATGCAAATATCACATCTTAAAGAACCTGTGACACTCTCCTTGAGCACTCATGCTCTGCACAGGGTTTGGAGATAAACCCATTTAGAATGGCATATTTGGTCAAAAGTAAAGTAAGAAGCAAATAAAATATTCTAATACAATGTCAGAACAAACATATGGATGTATAGAAAAGAAACTGTCAAATGAGTAGTGGGATAAAGAAAATTTCACAAAAATATTACCTAAATGAGATCTTGAGGACTTACTTTCCAGATCTCTTTTAGGAAACTGAAGTCGATGAGCCAAAATTAAATCTCCTTAGTAGTGTACTTTCAAAAATAGCAAAACTGACCTGCTACTACCAGGGCATTAGGTTCCCATACATGTTCCAGGAATGGCAAATTTTTGCACCAACTTATTTACTATCTTTGTCCCTATTATACTCTGTAATTTCACACTGTAAGACTCCAGTTTGCAGCTTATAGCAATGGGCAACAATAGAAAAACTCTGTCTTTTTAAATCGCAATTTTTATTTTCCTCAGCACACTGAAGCCCATCTCCAGCCAAACAAGGCCCATCTTTGTGTTAAGATTTTACACTGCCAGGAATATTACAAGCCCTAAACCTTGACAGGCTCCTATGACCCAATTTTTGAGCCTGATCTAATGATCTGCTTCTAGAGATTTCTGATGACTAACTTCCCCAAATCATACACATTTAATTGCCTATTCTGTGGCTCATTCTTTTCTGTGAAGGTGTTTTGGAATGTAAAAATAATTTTAAACAGAAAAGTTACAGAGGTAGACACAGAACGTTCTCTACACTTGTATTGGCTTCCTAGCCAAGATTAGTGGCTTTCAACAAGAAAAACTTATTATTTTACAATATCTTAGTCTTCTGGAGGCCAGAAGTCTAAAAATGGGTCCACAGGCCTGCGTTTCTTCTGGAGTTCTGTATTTCCCAGTTCAAGACTCCATCCTCCACCCCCGAAGCCAGCAACATAGCATGTTCTCTCCTCTCCAATGCCTGTTTCTGTCCCTACATCTTTTCTGCCTGACTCTGACCCTCCTACCTCCCTCTTACTAGGATCCCTGTGATTACATTGGGCCCACTGGATAATCCAGGAGAATCTCCATCTATAGCTCAAAATCTTTAGCTAAATTACAATTGTAACTTTCTTTTTCCTTTTTTTTTTTTTTTGGCATGAAAACAACATATTAACAGGTTCTGAGGATTAGGATATGGACATTTTGAAGAGAGTCATTATTTTTCCCACCACAATCCTGTACCAGGTTCACTAATTTTTTACCTTTTGCCCTATTTTCTTTATAAGCCTCATTCTCACTCAGTCTTGCCTCACCCTCTGTCTCCCCCGTGATATACATTAACAGCTATCAGAGCATTTACCAAATTTACCTTATAATAATCCAGGGTGTTTCATAAGAACTAGGATATGGCTGGGTATGGTGGCTCACGCCTGTAATGCCAGCACTATGGGAGGCCGCGGCAGGTGGATCACAAGGTCAGGAGTTTGAGACTAGCCTGAGCCAACAGGTGAAACCCTATCTCTACTAAAACTACAAAAATTAGCCAGGTGTGGCGCCATGTGCTTGTAATCCCAGCTACTAGAGAGGCTGAGGCAGGAGAATTGCTTGAACCTGGGAGACAGAGGTTGCAGTGAGCTGAGATCACACCACTGTGCTCTAGCCTGGACAACAGAGCAATACTCCATCTCAAAAAGAAAAGAAAAGAAAAAAAGAACTGGAATACATAACCACAGTACAATTAAAATATTCAGAAAATGTAACATTGACGTAAGACTTTATAGTCCATATTCCAGTTTGTTCAATTATTCTCATAATGATTTGTTATGGAACTTGTCTCCCTCTGGTATAGAATTATGCATTGTATTTTGTTGTCTTGTCTCTTCAGTATCCTTTAATTGGGAATGAATTCTCAGCTAATCTTTGTCTCTTACACTATTGAGGAACAGAGACCATTTATTTAATGGACCATGCATCGCTTTGAATTTTTTCTGAGGTTTCCTCACATTTCGATTCATGTTAGGCATCCACAGACAGAAAACTACAAAACTGATCTCTCCTCAGTGTCATATACAGAGGAACAAAATGTTCTCGTGCCCTTCATTCATGACATTATCATTGTTATCAGAATTTTTAGCATATTATTTATACACAGTCATATTCACAACATTCAAATGTGAAATCTGATCAGTTTTGGCAACTGTATACAACTGTGTAAACCATCACCAAAATCAAGAAACAGAATGCCTCCAGCACCCTCCAAAATGGTCTCCTACCCCTTCCTCAGCAGACAATTATCTCCCCTATCCCTTGCCCCTGACAACATTACAACCATTCATTTGCTTTCTCTCACTATAGTTTGTATTTTCCAGAATGTCACAGAAATGAAATCATGTAGTACATGAACGTTTGATCCTGGATTCTATCACTTAGCATAATGTTCTTGAGATCTATTCATATTTCTGCATCTAGTAGTGGTTTTGTTGTTGTTTTGCTCAGCAGTATGCTGTCTTATTGATATGAAACCATTTATTTATTCATTAGCCAGTTAAACATTGAATTTCTTACATATTTTGGTTATTTTAAATAAAGCTGCTATGAACATTCAAGTGCAAATCTTTGTGTGGCAGTGTTTGCTCATTTCTGTAGGGCAAATACCTAACAGTGGAATTTCTGGTAAGTGAATATTTGCTTTTATCAGAAAATGCCAAATGGCTTCCCAAACCAAATATAACAGTTTGCATTTCTACTAACTAGGTATATGTGTATGACAGTGCTAGTTTTTCTAATCTTCAGCAGCAATTGATATTGATAATGTCAACTTTCTTAAATTTTAACCAAGCGAATGAGTACACAATGGTATCTCATTGTGGTTTTCACGTTCATTTCCCTTATGATTAAAAATGTTGAACATCTTTTTATGTGATTATTTAATATCCATTCATCTATCTTCTTTGATGACATGATTGTTCAAATACATTACATGTTATTTTAAATACAGCTGTTCGTCTTTTTAAAATTAAGCTGAAAAAAAATTTTATTCAATCTGGATATACCTCCTTTATCAGACACATTTTGCAAATACTTTCATACTGACATATGCTAAAATACGTCAGATACTAAGGTCTGGGTTCTGTCTTTTAATTTTTCAATGGTATGTTTTGAAGAGCAAAGTTGTTCACTTTGATGAAGTCTGATATTTGTGTTTGTGTGCGTGACCATTTGTAATGGTTGATTTTGTGTGTCAACTTGGCCGGGCAGAATCCCCAGATATTTGGTCAAGCATTATCTGGGGTGGATCTGTGAGGGTGTTTGGGATCATATTCAAGATTCACCTTATTGATGTGGGTAGGCTTCATCTAGTCAGCTGAGGCCTGAATTAAACAAAATGCCTGAATAAAAGGGAATTTCCTCCTGCCTGACTGCCTTAAGCCGGAACATCAATGTTTTTGCTGCCATCAGACTCATACTGAACCACGGGTCTTTCTGGATCCCAAGCCTGTAGGCCTTTGGACTGGAACTGCACCATCAGCATTTCTGGTCTCCAGCTTATCAACTGCAGATCTTGGGACTTGTCAGCCTTCATAATGATGTGAGCTAATTCCATACTACAGATATATATATACACACACACACACACACACACACACACACACACACACACACACACACCTATTCTACTGGAACCCTAGCAAATACACCATTTAAAAAAATGTTTCTTCCTAAAATTGTAAATAATGTTTCATACATGTTCTTCAGGAAATTTTATAATTTTCGTTATTACACATAAATCTAACATCCATTTCAAGTCACATTTCACATATGGTATGAGGTAAGAATCAAGGTTCATTTTCTTGTTTATGAACATCTCCAACAGTTCTAGCAGCATTTGTTGAAAGTCTATTCTTTTCCCATTTAATTACTTTGGAAAACTGTCAAATGTCACTTTCACATATATGGATGGATTTGTTTCTGGACTCTGGATTCTATTTACTAATCCATGAATCTATTTTTATGCTACTCTTCTGATTACTATAGTTTCGTAGCTAGTATTAAAATCATATAGAGAAAGTCCTCTATTTTTTTCTCTCCAAATAGAAGAGAAAGCAACATTTTCCAATGTATTGTATGAGGTCAACATTACTCCAATTTTAAAAACCAAACAGGCTGGGCACATTGGCACATGCCTGTAAACCCAGCACTTTGGAAAGCCATGGCAGGTAGATCACCTGAGGTCAGAAGTTTGTGACCAGCCTGACTAATGCAGCAAAACCCTGTCTCTATTAAATACAAAAAAATTACCTGGGTGTGATGGCACATGCCTGTAATCTAAGCTACTTGGGAGGCTGAGACAGGAGAACAGCTTGTACCTGGGAGGCGGAGGTTACAGTGAGCCATTATCACGCCATTGTACTCCAGCCTGGGCAACAAGAGTGAAACTCCATCTCAAAACAAAAAAAAAGAATACAAAGAAATAATACTACAAACAAATAACCCATGTGAATATAGACACAAAAATATTCAGTATTAACACATAAAATCCACCAATATATAAAATAAATAGTACATGTTAGCCAAGTGGAGTTTGTTTTCTGGTGAGTTCAAATGTATTTTGGCAATTCTAGGTACTTTGCATTTCCATATAAAATGTAGAATCAACTTCTTAATTTCAACAAAAAGTCTACTAGGATTTTGACTTGGATTACATTAAATACAGAGATCAAATAGAGGAGAATTGTCACCTTAACAATAACGGGCCTGCCAATCCATGTAGACTGTTGTGGGAAGTCAGGGACCCCAAACAGAGGGACCGGCTGAAGCCACGGCAGAAGAACACAAATTGTGAAGATTTCATGGACGTTTATTAGTTCCCCAAATTAATACTTTTATAATTTCGTATGCCTGTCTTTACTGCAATCTCTGAACATAAATCGTGAAGATTTAATGGACATTTACCACTTCCCCAATCAATACTCTTATAATTTCCTATGCCTGTCTTTACTTTAATCTCTTAATCCTGTCATCTTCGTAAGCTGAGGATGTATGTCGTCTCAGGACCCTGTGATGATTGTGTTATCTGTACAAATTGTTTGTAAAACGTGTGTTTGAACAATACGAAATCTGGGCATCCTAAAAAAAGAACAGGACAACAGCAATTTTCAGAGAACAAGAGAGAGAACCATAAGATCTGACTGCCTGTGGGGCCAGGCAGAACAGTCATATTTCTCTTCTTGCAGAAAGCGAATAGGAGAAATATCACTGAATTTTTTTCCCAGCAAGGAATAACCCTGGGAAGGGAATGCATTCCCAGGGGGAGGTCTCTAAAGCGGCCTCTCTAGGAGTGTCTGTCTTATGCGGTTGAAGATAAGGGATGAAATATGCCGTGGTCTCCTGCAGTGCCCTCAGGCTTGCTAGGATTAGGAAATTCCAGCCTGGTGAATTCTAGTCAGACCGGTTGTCTGCTCCTGAACCCTATTTCCTGTTAAGAGGTTTATCAATGACAATGTGTGCCCAGCGGGACATGGACCCTCATCAGTAATTCTAATTTCACCCTGGCCTTGTGATCTCACTCTGCCTCTCTGTCCTTGGGATCTTTTATTGCCTTTGAAGCATGTGATCTCTGTGACCTACTTCCTATTCATACACTCCTCCCCTATTGAAATCCCTAATAAAAACTTGCTGGTTTTGCGGCTCAGGTGTGCATCACAGAACCTGCCAATATGTGATGTCACCCCCGGACGCCCACCTGTAAAATTTCTCTCTTTGTACTCTTTCTCTTCATTTCTCAGACTGGCCAACACTTAGGGAAAATAGAAAAGAACCTGCTTTGAAATATTGGGGGCTGGTTCCCCTGATAAAGACAGTGTATCTCTTCATTCATTATTCATTAACTACTGCTTCTTTAACTTCTCCCAGTAATGCTTTAAACTTAAAAGTTGTGCATGTTTTAAAATTTTAACTTTAGATATTTCATATTTGAGAGCATTATAAATAATATCATATTTAAAATGCATTTGCACATTTTCTTTGCCTATGTAAAGTACAATGTAAGTAAAAGAGGACAAACAACCCAATCATAAAAATGGACAAATGATTTTAACAGTTAAAAGTAGTCACTAAAGAAAGATATCCAGTCACTAAAGAAAGATATCCACTAACGAAGATATCCAGTTGGTAAATATGCACATGAAAAGATGCTCAACATGATTAGTCAGTAGGAAAATGCAAATTAAAACCACAGTGTGATTCCACTTCTCACCCATTACTATGGCTAATGTTTGGGAAAATACTGACAATACCAAGTGCCAATGAGGATGCAGAATAACTGTTAGAAGGAATGCAAAATTGTATGACAGTCACCCTGGAGAATGGTTTGCCAGTTTCTTATATATTTCAACACATACCATATGACCTATCAATCTTACTGCTAGGTATTTATCTAAGTAAAAGAAAAATTTACATTTATATAAAAATCCATACATGATATCTGTGACAGCTCTATTAGTAATTGCCAAGAATGGCATGCATACAAGGGAATATTTTAGCAATGGGAATAGCATGTATCTTCATTATGCTGGTATTACCTGAGTGTATACATTTGCCAAATCTCATCAAAACATACATTTAAAATTGGTGAGTTTTCTCATATTGTAACCATACCTCAATAAACTTCACTTTAAAAAATTATCTAATCAGTTTAAAGATTGTATAGAAGGAGATTTTAAGAGGAGCTGAAAAACAGTGGCTTGGTAAGGAAAATAGAATTATTAAAAGCCACAAGTACTTTGATTTCCTAATGTTCAGTATGAGTGTTGCCACTTTGATAGGAGCTTCTAGAGCATTTATATTACTTTGACTCTCATTTTTTCTTACTATAATTTTCTAAAAAATAGAAAATCTGTCTCCCGGAGAGATAAAACAGAGGTGTAGTGCAAATAGGAATAATGCATAACTTCATACTGGGTTGATTCATGTCTTCTATGAAAGAAATTATTTTTTCAAGTTGCACGTAGTTTTATTTGGAAAGTCAGTACCTGTTGAATTATTTTTGTTTCCCTTATTATCATGAAGTTTTGTGTTTTACCTAAGTCACAAGCATTTATTTCCTCTGAGCACAACACTGACTTTAACTGAAAGACAAAGGAAGTCTTTGCACTTCAAAGCTTGGTAAGAACTGGTTCTTTTTAAAAATAATCATTTTAAGGACAGTAGCTGAAGAAGCAACTTAAATGGTCCATTGAATGCCTTTCACTAACCTATATGTACCTTCAAAAAATTATTTTCAATTTTGATCATTTCCATAATTCAGTCATATCAAATGATATTATCTTCAAATATTATTCATTGTAAAGATGACAAAATCAGGGAAAATATATTTAAGGAACAACATTTAAAAAACCATTGGTGAAAATTTTTGTGATAATTACATTTGTATTTGTGTCCTATGTCTATGTGATCACATAGCATGTAAACATAGGACATAAATACAAATGCAATTATCTATTTACAGCATCTAACAAAAATATTTCCTATCCCCGAGTTTCAATCCACACCAAATTGTTTTCAGAGTGCATTATGATCAAAAAGACAAATTCTAAATGATTATTCTTAGCTTTATTTATTAGCAATTCTTTTTATTAGATACACATTAGGAATCAGTAGGCAAAGAAAGAAGTACAAATCTGAAAAGCACAGAATAGTGTTTGGGAGCATGTCAATAATTAAGAAATCAGATCTAGTAAATACCATATATATCAAGTTAGAAAACTTACTTCATTTGAATGAGTAACCAGAAAAGAAGAAAATGCGATTCCTCACAATCTAGTAACTACAGCTGACCACAGAATTCTGCCAAAACTATTTTCCAACTGGATAGATAGACATAGATATAAATGACTTAGATCAGCTATATATAGACAATTATACAGAGAAAGGTAGAGACAGAAATATAGGAAGACATATATAAAAAAATTTTCTGAAAAATATTCTAACTTCAAGAGGAAATACTGTGAATTTAAAATAAATAAAACAACTATGTTTATTAGGCTTCATACTAAGCCATAAAAATAGAAATTAAAAACTTAAGTAATTATAATTTTATCACTTTATTGGTATGAGAGATGGTTATATGGTTTATATGGTATGACACATGGTTATATGAATAAGTACAATTATCTTTTTAATCCCTCCATGAACCATATATAACAGGTAAAAATATGCTTGAATTTCTAATGATAAATTGGAAAATTATTCCTCACAATTTCCAGTAATATTAGAGCTTATTTAGTACAAGTATTAGGAGATTCTGCATACATTCATGAAAACAGTCAAAATTTCCCTTGAAAAGGAGAAAATGAATGAATATCCATCTGAGTAGCACAGGTTCGGTACCATCCATTCTAAATAGCAACTCATGTATCATCTGAATCGCTTGTGTGTGCTTTATAGATTGTTTATAAAAAAATTTGCAGCCTTCAACTTCAATAAGTTATCATAATAGAAACCCTTAATTCAGTTTCTTATAAATTCTCCTAAAAGCAAAAACTAAAATAAAATAAAAAACAAAATGATAAATCTCAACAGTGAAAAAGAAACTTCTGAATGTACATAGACCTAAATTCCAGAATCTGGAAAGAACTGACATTAATTGCAATGTAGTTGGAAGACGATGGAGAAAGAAAAACTATCCAGGTTTCAGTGAATAGAGTAGTTTGACTTCATATCATGAAACAATCAATCTATAAAAGTAGAAAATATTCTAGGCCGGGCGCGGTGGCTCAAGCCTGTAATCCCAGCACTTTGGGAGGCCGAGACGGGCGGATCACGAGGTCAGGAGATCGAGACCATCCTGGCTAACACGGTGAAACCCCGTCTCTACTTAAAAATACAAAAAAACTAGCCGGGCGTGGTGGCGGGCGCCTGTAGTCCCAGCTACTCGGGAGGCTGAGGCAGGAGAATGGCGGGAACCTGGGAGGCGGAGCTTGCAGTGAGCTGAGATCCGGCCACTGCACTCCAGCCTGGGCGACAGAGCCAGACTCCGTCTCAAAAAAAAAAAAAAAAAAAAAAAAAAAAAGAAAATATTCTATATCTCTTCTACTATTAAAGATTGGGTGTTGTTACTTTTACCACTCTAAACCTCTTTCGTAAAGCCTCACAGAGTGTCCTCAATCTCTAGCCTGCTACATCTGTCACTAGTTTTAACGAGAAATTGGAAATCAGAGGAAAAAACCACACACAACAAAGTATCTATTCTGCTGCAGTACATTTTAAGAGGTATTATCTTCCATTACTAAACCCTATAGGATGTGGTAAGTTAGGAAGAATCCTCAGTGCTGTGCCCATCCCTGCCAACACATCCCGGACCTTCCAAAACCAGCTTCCTCCATATTTGTTGCAAAGTGCAAGAAAGGGAGCTCGAGAATGTTAGGTTTTCATATATTGTATTGACTAAGAATGACTGATGATCTGAAACTGAGGGCTTTTAGAAGTACAACTATAAGAAAAAAAATACAGGCAGCTAGAGACTGGAAATTGCACTAATTGGAAAAGATGTAACATCACTCATGCAGACACAAAATGGCATCAAGGATAATCCACCCATATTGTCAAAATAATGTATTTGCAGCACCAAGTTCTTTGAAACTAAGTTTAAAAATAAGTAATACATGCCTATAAAAATCATAATAACAGAACAGCATCTGGAAGATATCCTGTGGAATCAAACAAGCTGAGATAAAAAGGGACAAAATGGAAATAAGAGAGGAGCAAGAGAAACTTGAAATGCAAGAGTAGAAATATAAAATAAAATACCCCAAATAAATAAGCAGGAGACTTGGAGTACAAAATCAAATCAGTGACACGAAGAACAAAAAACAGATTTCTAAGAAAATAAAATAAATAAATAAATAAAAACCACTAGAGAAAAAATTAGCAGTATAAAGTGCATATGCAGATATTTTGAAAAGAAAAAATTAGAATGAATAGAAGATTTAAAATTTTCAAATAATCTCCAGAGTCAAAGCAAGACCTGTACATACAAATTGAGTTGGTTCATAGATTTTAGCAGGAAAATATCAATGAAATAAACCCACACCTAGACAAAATTTTTGACAAAATATTGGAGCTACAAAGAATAAAAACAAAAATAAGCAAAAAGTCAGCATTATAAAGAAATTAACTACAAAAATGCATATATTATGATGCCCTTTAGTACTTTCTCTGCAATACTGAACGCCAAACTACAATGAGAAAATAGTTATAAAACTTTGAATTTAAAAAGTTGCAACTAAATAATTTTATAATCAATACCAGTAGCAACAAAATATTGGATTATTCACAGGTTTACACAAGATAATATTTATTTTTTGAAAAGTAAAGTACTTGAAGATGGTGCTCAAAGGTACAAATAGAGTACCTTAGCAGCATAATGAGTATTATAAAATAAAAACAACATGGAGAGAACAATCACCATTGGATGAATGGAAAAATTAAATAAATTATTATTTGAGGGTAGGGTAGAAGAGACAAAAAGATGAGGAGAAAGATGTATTTCATAGAAGCCCTACTAGTTAACAAATTTGGAGTTGATATACAAGTTGAGCAAAGACCATAAGATAATGTCTTAGGAAAATAAAATGTGGAATGACCCTAAAGTTATGTAATCCCTTAAAGGGAGTTGATATTAAAATAAATAAATTATATTTGCAAGACACTTGGAGACCTTCCTAAACACTATGTGATATGTAAAATACTGCAGAACTGGCTCAAAATCACATGTGGAGTATACATATCTACCTCTCTTCTATATGTATTTCCTTGAAAATAAAGAAAAAATTGTATGTAGTGTTTCTATACTTATATGCCTTGTAATTATATTTATAGCATAATCTTTTATCAAATTTTATATACTTATAGATATAACTATATAATTATATATTATATAACACATGAAGTAAAATATTAAATAATTCTAACAACCCAAATGTACTTCCAAAGGTGAATAATGAAACAAATGATGATACATCCACACCATAGAATCCTACTCAGAAAGAAAAATAAATTATTACTGCCTGCACAAGTTGGATAAACCTCAAGGGAGTTACTCTGAGTGAAAAAAGCCAATGTCAAAAGGTTATATTGCTATATCATCCCACCTCTAATACATTTTTGAAATGGAAAAATTAAAGAGATGGAGAAACAAATTTGTGGTTGCCAGGGTTTTGGGAAGAAAGGAGCAAGGAAGTTGGCAGCATCTACGAAATGATAGCACAAAGGAGCCCTTTGTGGAAGTTACTAGAGAGCAGTGTTGAATCTACATGTGCGATGATATTACACAGAATGAAGTACACACACCACACACACAAATGTATGTAAAACTGGCAAAATCTGAATAAGGTCAGTGGATTTTATCTACATCGGTTTTTAAATTGTGATATTGTACTACAGTTATGTAAAATATGACCACTGGGAGAAACTAGATGAAGCTTTCATGGGAGCTTACATGACATGTCTTTGCATTTTTTTTCTTATAACTGCATGTGAATCTATAGTTACATCAAAATAAGAGGCTTATAAAGCAAATGAATATTAAATATTTTAAAAACCGGAATGCTGGCTTGTATCATGGTGTAAGTAATTTATCGGAGATACTCCTAAATATTTTACTTCATATATTTAATTTGAATAGATCTTTGCATTAAGAAAGCAAGATTCACTTTAATGCTGTTTCTGAAAGTTGATTAGTAGAGAGAGAGAATGGAATGCAACGCATGGTGCGGTCCTGTTTCATAATAGATTTCGAGGTACATTCTTTAAAGGTTATGTTAAGAGTTGATTGTCTTAAATCTTTATTTTATAAAGAGACTTTAAAATTTAAGTGATCATGACTTTTGCATATTTTATGTATATTATGGGAGCATTTAACTAAAAACTTATGAAAGAAAAAGAGATGTTCTAAATCACCAAGGCAGTTTTACATGCTTTAGATTTTGCATTAATAGAGACACTTTAACCAAAGAGCATTTCATGTTTGTCTTTCCCTCACCTCCAGTTCTTCAATGTAATATGTTGCTATCCTCTTTTCAAGAGTTGCTGTACCGTTTTAAATTCCCACTAGCATAAAATGATCCAGTTTTCCCATATCCTGGTCAGCATTTAGTCTTATCACTGTTGTTTTATTTTAATCATTTTGATAGGTGTATTAGCGACATCTCATTGTGGGTTTAATTTTCATTCCCTTAATAACTAATGACATTGAGTTTCTTTCATGTGCTTATTTGTCAGCTCCTTGGTGAAATGTCTCTTCAAGTCTTTTTCCCATTTTCTGGTTAAATCATTTCCTTGTTTTATTGATTTTTGAAAATTCTTCATATATTGTAGATACTAGTTCTGAAGTGACATTGTAGCAATACCTATCACATGTGGTCTTCTGCCCTGCTACAAAAAGCATGTTATTACTTATCTTTATTGGTTAGAAATGAGAGGCTACATCGAATGATATTTCTGGTTCTAGATCTTTGAGGAATAGCCACACTGTCTTCCACAATGGTTGAACTAATTTATACTCTCACCGACAGTGTAAAAGTGGTCCTATTTCTCCACATCCTTTCAGCTTCTGTTGTTTCCTGATTTTTTAATGATTGCCATTCTAACTGGTGTGAGATGGTATCTCATTATGGTTTTGATTTGCATTTTCTAATGACTAATGATGATTAGTTTTTTTCATGTTTATGATATCCAAAGGATCATAAATCACTCTACTATAAAGACACAAGCACACATATGTTTACTGCAGCACTATTCACAATAGCAAAGACTTGGAATCAACCCAAATGCCCATCAATGATAAAGCAAATGCCCATTATTCTCAGCAAACTAACACAGGAACAGAAAACCAAACACTGCATGTTCTCATTCATAAGTGGGAGCTGAACAATGAGAACGCCTGGACACAGAGAGGGGAACATCACACACTGGGGCCTGTCAGTGGATGGGGGACTAGGGGAGGGATAACATTAGGAGAAATACCTAATGTAGATGACGGATTGATGGGTGCAGCAGACCACCATGGCATGTTTATACCCATGTAACAAACCTGCACATTCTGCACATGTATCCCAGAACTTATAATTTAAAAAAATAAACAAAAATAAAACAAGAAATGAGAGGCTAGAAAAGGAGGCGCCAAAACTTAGATAACGGCTTTCATTCATAATGCTCTTTAAATGGCTTTGGTTTGGCAAAATAAAATGTAACTTATTTTACTTTATTTTATTTTATTTTATTTTATTATTTTATTTTATTTTAGTCTTCTGATTGCTACCAGGCAGTCTTAGATGCTGAAGGACATAGCAGAAAACAAGTTAAATTTTTTTTTTTTAATGAAACTTATGTTCTAGAGAGACGAAGAACTCAAGACAAATCCACAAATAAGTGCGTAATATGTTAGATGGAGATGTGCTATAAAGCAAAACAAAGTGAGATGATGTGAACACACAGTGAAAGTAACACTGTTTTATAGAGGGTGGCCAGGAGTGATGTTTCTGATAAGGTGATAATTGAGTGGTCCTGAAGGAGTGAGGGAATGAGTCATGTGGGCTTGGGGAGGAAGGACCTTCTTGGCAGGACCTTCTCTGTGCTGCTATCCTGCTTGAATTTGAGAAACAGCGCGGAGGTAAGCACTTGTACTTGTTATAATTCAGGGGAGAGTGGATGGTATTTTGAACTAGGATGACAGTGATAGAGATGGTGTGAGAGGTGGCTAGCTTCTAAATATACATGGAAGGTGGATAGGACTTGCTGGTAGTTTGAGTATGTGGCATAAGTGAAGTTAGTAAGATGGAGACTATTGATGGACCTTGACAAGGGCAACTTCATTGGAGTGGAGGAGAGAGACTGGGGGCAGTGAGTATAAATAGCTCTTGTAAGAAATTTAGCTTTAAATAAGGTCTTTTTACAAATATAAGTCAATTTTTATTGCCATTTTTGCAATTATCTATGCTCTTTTTCTTTGGTGTCCAGTAATTTTTTTGTATATGTCAAATTCTCCCTATTATAAATGCTAGAATTTAATTATTTCTATTTTAAAACATTAATCTATTTATAGATTATTGGCTAGAACTACAGTTTTAATGATTGTTTTATAATGTATTTTAATATGTGGTAAAGCAAGCTTCTTATCCTTGTTACAAACTTTCCTATTATATTCTTTTACCTACTTATTCTTCTAGATGAAGTTTAGAAACATCAAGAGTATTTTTAAAAAGAAATTATTTTAAAATTTTGATTAAAAATATTTCAATCCAAACTCATTTTTAGAAAATAAATAACATTTTTAAAATATTCAATTCTTATATTCAGATTTGTGCTTTCTATTCTACTCATTAAGACCTCTTTGGTGACTTAGTAAGCACACTTACACGGTCTTTCATAAACGGAGTGCATAGCTGTTTCAAATTTTTTGCTGTGTTTGTTTCTTTTGTTAATAGTATTTTAGATTATATGTTCTAACTGGTAACTGCTTAAACTCAGAAAGATTATTGATGTTTGCTACTGATTTTTAATCTGGCCAAATTACTGAGTTCTTTTATTTGTTTTAATATTCTTATAGGAGATTCTATTGGCTGCCCCATGTGGACAATCATATTACCTGCAAACAGCAATATTTTTCTTTGTCCCTTGAAGTAATGTTACCACTTAATTTTATTTTCTTCCTAATTACATTGCCTATAAATTATTGTTGTTGTCATATAAATCTGTTTTAGAAACATATTTACAGTTTTCAATGTCCACATCTATATACTCGATTGATTTCATGGCTCAACTCTAATTCTTGAAAATTACATTTTTAAAGATTTTGGTTTTGATTCAAAAGTACCTGAGGTAAATATTTGACTATTTCTGTATATTTGTTGTTTTTTAAAGAAAGAGATAAATTTTGGAGATCTACATATCTGAGATTGACTGACATTTTTATT
This sequence comes from Theropithecus gelada, assembly GCF_003255815.1. NCBI lineage: Eukaryota > Metazoa > Chordata > Mammalia > Primates > Cercopithecidae > Theropithecus > Theropithecus gelada. The sequence continues at coordinate 85,491,340 of NC_037680.1, read as the reverse complement.
TGCTCTCACACATGAATGGCTACTAGGCTAATTATAAAATTCTTATTGTGGGAAATTCTACATTATATATGTATGCAGCGTTATCAAATGTAGAGTTGTAATTTAACTACAAATATTATGTTTCCCATGGGTATTTTTTCTGTCTGATAGGAATACCAGGGGAAATAAAAATTAAAGAACTAGATCACTGATTTCTAGGAATAAATTTCCCAGGAAGTGGTGTTCAAACTTTGCAGGCAGTTTTAAAATATATGAACCCAAAGGCACAGTAGTGCTTGCCTGTAATCCCAGCTACTCGGGAGGCTGAGGCAGGAGAATCGCTTGAACCTGGGAGACGGATGTTGCGGTGAGCGGAGATCGCGCCATTACACTCCAGTCTGAGCAACAAGAGCCAAACTCCGTCTCAAAAATAAAAAATAAAATTTAAAAAGCCCATTTGCCCATTTTACAACATTTATCTCTCATTCATTTTGAGTTAATTTTTAAATTACATATAAAGTACCCATCCAGATTTATTTATTTCATGTGGATGTTCAATTGTTCTTGTATTATTTGCTGAAAAGACTAACCTCTCTCCTTTGAATTGTCCTTGTCCCATGCATTCTATAGATTTTGTTTTGAATGGAATTTCTCTTCTATTTTTAAGTTGGTTTTTACTAATATGTAGAAAAGTATGTATTTTGTATTAGACCATTTTGATGAACTTCCTTATTAGTCCTAAAATATTTTTACCTGTTTCTTTTAAATTTTTGAGGAAAATGGTAATGGGGTATTTAAATTATAGTAGTCTTTTTCTTTTCAATATTGATGCCTCCTATTTTATTTCCTTTACTTATTGTATTGGCTAGCTAAATCAAAATGGTGATTTCAGGAATCACTTATTGAATTTTATGAACTGCTTCACATTGTTCACATTTACTGGTTTGTCCGATTCCTGTTAAATATAATTTATAAGGTTATTGAAGTGTTCTTTTAATCCTGGTTTGCTTAGAGTTTTAATTGGGATTTTTTTTATTTATCTATTTATTGAATAATAGACTTTTTTGTTGAACTTGTAAATTTTTGAATAAACAACTCATTCAAAATAAATTAATCTTTTAATACACTACTTAATTTAATATTTAATATTTTATTCTGAGTTTTTACATCTATATTCATAAGTGATATAGATATTTGATTTTTGTATTAGTTATTCTAACTTCCTGAGATGTGTTGGGAAATTTTCCTCTTTCTATTTCTGTTATTGCTGGTTTTATTTTTTCCCCTAAATTTATGTTGTCTTGCACTATTTATTGAAGTGCGTTTGCAGGAGGATCTCTAAGTCAGCATTTTTATTAGAATCATTCATGTTGTTGTACATAACTGTGCTAAATTTGTTTTCATCACTGAATAAAGGTTGATTGTGTGAATACACAGCAATTTGTAGACATCTCCTCTTGATAGGCATTTAGATTAATTTCAGTTCAGAACTGTGATAGTTCAGAGCTATTTCTGTTCTGGGCTATTGCAAATAATGTTTCCATAACATTCTTTTGCATGTATCGTGGTTTACATACACAAGAGTTCCTCCAAGGTACACACATATACTCTATGAGTGAAGTAGCTGGTTTGTGGAATATGCAAACCTTCCAACTTTCCAGATAACGCCAAAATGGTTTCAAAACGACTCTACTAATTTATATTCTCACCAGCAGATATGAGTTTCTGTTGTCAACATTCTTGTCGAAACTTGTTTTGTTGAGATTTTCCTTTTTACCAATCTACTATGTAAGTGGTAATATCTGATAAGAACTCAGAAATTGGGCTGTGTCCACACACCTCTGTCATTACTAAAGGAAAACTGAAACTACATTCCCTATCTATAAAGAAAATGTTAGTCTGATAGAGGAAAATAATCCATGTTACTAAAACTAATTTCAAAATAACTCAAGGTCTTTACTGTTATCTCCTGGAGAAGACAGGACCCCAGCAACACTAATTCAAGTACCCTCTCTTCTCTACCCATCCAATGCCCTTCTTGATCTTCTCCATTCAGATTCTGTCTCCAACTCTAAGACTCCTCAGTCCTCATTCCTCTACCTTCTTTGTTTTATGCACTTCTGTTCACACTTTCATGTACTTCCCTTCACACGTTTGTGATCTTTTATTCCAAAAATCAAAGAACCATGTCTGGCAAGGCAGGATGCTTTTTGGAAGTATGAGAGGATAAGACAATCTAATCAAGTTATATTAAATTCTCATGCTAAGAATTTAATACAACACACCACATACACACACACACACACACACACACTCAAGAGAAATCTGCCATTTAATCTTCTATGTCATCTCATCCTCATGGCAACCTTGTAAGGAGGTGTATTAGTCTGTTTTCACACTGCTGATAAAGACATACCTGAGACTGGGTAATTTACAAAGAAAAGAGGTTTAATTGACTCACAGTTCCACATGGCTGGGGAGGCCTCGCAATCACGGGAGAGGCAAGGAGGAGCAAGTCACAGATTACCTGGTGGCAGGTAAGAGAGAACTTGGCAGGGAAACTCCTCTTTATAAAACCATCAGATCTCGTGAGACTTATTCACTATCAGCAGAACAGCAAGGAAAAGATCTGCTCCTGTGATTCAATTACCTCCCACTGGGTTTCTCCCACAACACATGGGAATTGTGGGAGCTACAATTCAAGATGAGATTTGGGTGGAGACACAGCCAAACCATAAGAGTAGGTAATATTTCCATTTTACAGAGGAAGAAACACCCACAGAGATGTTTCTGAATTGCTGTGGAAGAGAAAAAACTAGTTAGTATTCAAGCTGTGTGACTCTCAATTTCATATTCTGAGCCACTCTGCTCTGCTTCTTTTCTAATGAAATGCTATGTAAATATGAACCTTTACATTTTGAAAGCATTCTCACCTTAGTACAAATAATTTTAAGAAAGGTAAGATACATTCCTTTAAAGATTAATCTGATTCTTGAAAAGAGTCAAACCTTGTTGGAGCCGAGATTATGTAATTAGGTAATCACCACACTGGGTGCTATAGTTTGGGGTAAGAATGAAGATATGGATTCAAAATAATGAGACAGAATTTCCATGTCATTTATAAAATGGTTCTAAGGTATCACAAAAAGTGAGTCAGTAAGTACTCTAAGTCATGGTGCAGTTGATCCCTTTCTTGGCAGTCATTAAAACATAGTTCAAATCTAGATTCGAGAGTATACATATCAATAGCACATACAGTTTTTTTTATAGGTAATAAAAAATTATGACATCAAAGGTGATTATTCTTGCAATAATCTGTAATACTCTTAGCAGAGTATAAAGTACTAAGAATATACTAAACACTCCACACATGCTATCTGCTGACATTAATACTAATTATGGCAAATTAATTCATTTGCAGTCATCAATTATGTATGCTGTATTTGCTACTGAAAAATAATTGGAAGGCAACGTTGACTATTTTTGACAAGAAAACTAAAGATAAAAATAAATTTAAATGAATGAAGTAAATGGCTATAATGAACCTAAAATGCAAAAGCCAGTGACCTTCTCAAATTACAATTATAGGAAAAAATAATAGTGTAGAAACTTGAACTACTTAGTCATATATGAGCTTACAACTATGAATAGACCTAGAGTAACTTCTTTTTGTGTCTAAAAATGGGAGAAGGTTTATCTTCCAGACAGCAACTAGGTATCATTGGCTAAAAAACAAAACAAACAAAAAAACCCGCTTTTTTCTAACGTGATAGGTGATTAGGAAGGAAAAAAGGATTGATAAATTTTAAAGAGGAGAGAAAATATTAAATAGATATGGTTATTAGAGTTGGATAGGTTAAATATCGATGAGCTAATGGGGTCTTAATGAATCCATATGCCATAGATTTTCCCTTAACTGAAAAATTAACAATGTTGGCCAAATGAAATGGGTGACATTTAGAAACAATCTTACAAAATTGCTTCAGAAGTGTTAAATCACTGGAGAAAACTTTTCCTGAGATATGTTTGTACACATATAGACACACACACACACACACACACACACACACACACACCCCTACCTCTGTGGCAGGCCTGGAAGGTATTTGCTTCTACCCTGGCTCATACTCTGTTGTGGTGATAGTGTCTAGGTCAAGGATTCTCACCCTTCAGGGTGCATTAGAATCCCCTAGAGAGTTGGATGAAACAGATTTCTGAACCTTACCCTCAGAGATCCTGATTCAGTGGGGCTGGGATAGGGCCTAAGAATTGCATTTCTAACTAGTTCCCTCATGATGGTGATGCCACTGGTCTTGGGATTAAGCATTGGAACCTACTGATTTGGAGTCCTAAATGCTTTGGCTCTGGTACATAACCACTTCTGCAGAATTTAACTTGGTTTGCTATCTTGCTCCAACAGTCTATAACAGCATAGTTTTGGAACATCCCATAATGTTTGTGCTGTAATGTAATATTCCTATTGTGTATGAAAGACAAGTGAATTTGGAATATTTTTGTATTTATTTTACCTCTCAATTTGAACAGAAAGAAGTAAGTTGGTGTCAGTCAAAACATTTCTACTTGTCAAATTGTTTTTTAAGAGCTCACGTGTCTATAAAACAAAAATAACAACCTTGGAAAGTAAGCTTTTTGCTCAATAAATAAACATTGAGTTGTTCCACTATATTTTTGTAGTGTATTTATATTTTGATTCTTTGGAGTTATCTCAATGACAGCTCAGGAGTGAAGACAGTATGAATGTCTCTTTGAAGTCCAAAATATTTGCTGTTATTAACAGAGGACAAGAGTTACCATATTAAAAGCAGAGAATGGGATGCAAAGACTAAAGCAATGCATCTAACAAAATGGATGCATGTTACACAGACTGGCTTCTGGCTATCTAATCAGCATCCTCCTCTGTTTCAGCTTATTTCAACTAAGTTGAATACATATTAACACCATGCACTTAAAATATGGAGAAGAGAAGGCTCTTGTGGGTGTGTTGTAGTTGGGTGGGCATAGAGGTGTCACCACCTGCCCTTTTCCCTGTGTTTTATCCTCACAGTAGGACACTTGCCAGAGCCAGGCATTCACTCTCAAAATGAATATGTTGGGGGAGAGATTAGATGGTAATGACCACACCTGTATGATATGGCTATTTAAGAGAATCTCACAGGGATCTAATTCTGTCTCAAAAAATAATTTACATGAGTACATTTATATCACAGAAATCACATCCTCCCCCATGGTGGGTGAGTTCATTCTACCCAACCAGTGAGCTCACAGTGCTACAGAAAATTGGGCTCACTTGTCTGCAATACCTGGTCTCATGCAGCTCTCTAAGACCTTTGTTTATGAGAAACAAATCGTTTCATAAATGTTAAGTCTGAAGTGGAAGTTTTTCTTTGATTATCTCATTTTCTTGTAAGAACCAGTCGGTGAAGAATTAATAGCTGAACTTACTGTATCTGTTTATATGATGCTCAAAGCCTGCCTTTTTATTCATTTTAAAGTAAAATTTACTCAATTTCTAACCTGACATTTGTAACAACATAGATGAACCTGGAAGAGATTACGCTAAGTGAAAAAAAAGCATAATTTCAGGCACAGAAAGACAAATTTACATGATTCCTCTTTTATGAAGTATCTATAATAGTCAAACTCACAGAAGCAGAGAATAGAATGGTCATTGCCAAAAGATGGGGAAGGGGGAAATGGGAAGTTGTTGCTCAATTAATATAAAGTTTTGATTATGCAAGATAAATAAGTTCTAAAGATCTACTTAGAATATTGTGATTATAAAACATGACAATATAACATCGTGTCTTTTAAAATTTATTAAGAAAGCGTATCTCATGTTAAATGTTTTTACCATAAAACACATACACAAAGGGAAACATTTGGAGATGATGGGTATGTTTGTCCTTTGTAATGGTAGTATATCACAGGTGTATGCATATGACTAAATTCATCCAATTGTACCCATTACACATGCACAGTTTTAATGTTTAAAAAAATCACTATTTCAATAGTTACTGCTTTCTTCTTATCATTAGACTTTAAGATAATGAATAATTATTTAGTATCTACTATGTATTTTTATTTCACTTTTAAAACAACTTTGAAAGGTAGATCTTATATTCATTTTTCAAGTAAAGAACTTGAAGCTAAGAGAGGTTAGACAATTTCCTCAAGGCAACACACACACACACACACAGAGAGAGAGAGAGAGAGAGAGCGCACGCTTTGATAAAATCAGGACTGGACCATAATCGTATTAATTTCTACACATTTTTTTCTATACCATGCTTAAAGTTGCTTTGCAAATAACTACTTCACTAAGATTTTAATTCCACAACTTGCAGTTTGTTCGTTGGTGAAATCTATACCCCAAATTGGCTACATTATAAGTGAAATAAAGGATACAATATAGAAGATTTAAACTGGAAAAATATTATAAACTGAAGACAATGCCAATGGAAAAAAAAGCAGAAATGACTAGATTAATAGTTAGCAAAACAAAAGATTGATCAAACATAAATAAAGGAAAAACATATAAGTTGGGGAAAGACTTCACAAATGATTGATCTGATTCACTCTAAGGTAGAACAAAAAAATCTTCTAACTTGATATGTACAAAAAGCATATGGAATTCATTTTCAAAAAAGGAATTTTAAAATCTTGAGAAAAGTTCAAGTAGTTTTAAGTATATAACACAAAATAGAGAAATAAGTCGTCTAGATTTCATTGCTTTAAAGAAACTTGTGTCTTTTACAGATGTCCAAGAACATGAAAATGAATTGCTATTTAACTATAACATTTGAAAAATGTATTTGATAAACTGTCTCTTCTATCATTTACTAGTGGATATGTTCTGAATAAAAAATAAGCAAAACATTCACTGAAAACTATTAGGGAATTAGAATAAAAAATATTTTAAAATGCACATTATATGATCATAGTTATTCACTTAGCAATGCATTATTACATATGTGGCAAAGCTATTTTGCAATAAACCAATTGCTAGAGTTCTTACCAATAATGCTTAAAAATAATTTCATATGCCCAACTAGTTCAAATGGATTAAATCTGATACTTTTAACCTCTCTAAAATATTAACTGACACCAACATTATGACTTTAGTGATTTGAAAACAGTCTCTATCTCTCATATAGAAACACAGAAGATAAAACATCCTCATTCAAGTAACATAATTTTTAAAAGTCAGAAGATTCTGTAAATTTAGGAGGGCAACCTCCTTTTGTATTTCCTGCTTCGTTGACTGTGATACTTCACACTACAGGCTAGTGTCTGGAATCTCATAATTACAGATGATTTCTATAGCTTGAGTTATATAAGTTAGTATTCTCTTGAGCTGTAACTATAGTAAAAATGATTTTATTTAGAAAGATGTGGAGGTTTTAAACAATTGACAGAATGAGTATGAAAAGCAAGTGAAATAATAGGTGGTATGGAAGAATCAAATATCAAAGCCAATCTCTTTTTATCAGAAAAACAGGAAAATGTCTAACATCACAATCATCATTGGCCCTTGATGCTTCTGCCACTGGACGCATGTCTGCTGCTATCACCAGTACATTATAATTACCCTTTTACCTCGCCACCCAGGAAGGAGCCAACCTCAGGACATTAAGCTACCATAAGAAAAGAAGCAGGAGGATTCTCTTCTTTTGGATCTTGTGGTAAAGGTAGGGCATTTCCTCTGTATCAGTCAAAATTTGATCAGAAAAAGAGACCTTATTCTAAGTGTTTCACCAGGAAGATATTTAATAAAGAGAACTAGGGGCTTATGAAACAACCGAAAGAGCTTCTAGCACGCAGATTTTTGCTAGCGTTCAAACATTCTGTATGTAGCTAATACTACTTTGGTCAAACATTTTAGGAGGATATTTATTGCCAGTGACTACATTTTCCTGTCAGCACCTAAGTAGGTGGTTTGTATGAGAATTCCCAGCAGCTGCTGCAAATCTTCACATTGGACAAAAGCTTTGAGTTCACCTGCCAATGCTGAATGCTTCCTGTCCACCTTCCAGATGCTGTGTGAATGCCTAATGAGTGAGATCTGAACACAACTCTGCTAATAAGGAAGTCTCCAAAATGTAGTTCCTAGCTTTCCAGTTCCTGTGATTCTTGAACTGTTGTTAAAGAGGATGATTATATTGTTGAATGCCAACACGTAGTTCTGTGTTCCTTCATGGAGACAATATACATGGGGAATCATCCTCAGATAGAAAGATAAGTTTCATGCTGAACCAAGCAAAAGACTACAGTAGTGTACATCGCAATGTAACACTCACAAGTTCTTTATATAATATGTATTTCTAAACAGATCAAAGCATCCAATGAAAATTGATTTTTAAATCACCAGTAAATCTCTCTAAGCCATTTTCAAGCATGATCTTATGGTCCCTGTACCATGTCTTTAAATATGCAGTGTTTTCTTCTAATATGATTGCTATGTGTTAGTGTAATTAGGGGGAAACAATAGCAAAACTAGATGATAGATAGATAGCAAAACTGGATTGATAGACAATACATACATATATACATACATACATACATACATACAGATGATAGATACATAGAGGGTCTCTCCTCTTCTATCTACTATGTACAAAAAATTGCCCTTGGATCTTTGACTAGATCTTCAAATGGTGTTCTATAATCACTATATTTTACCAGAAAGAAGCTATTTATTTCATGGTTTTTTAAAAACCAATGTAGTTGAATTATTTTAAACTCACTTCAGAGTGTATTTGAGTTCACCTTTCTCTGCAAGAAAGACCATTTTAGACAACCACAGCTTTTCATTGATTCATTCAGAACACAAAGTCAATCTGAGGGATCCAAATTACCTTAAACTTCACTGTAAGCAACTTGTGAGATTTGAAAACCACCTTACTCATCCTTCTTTCACCAACATAGATCCTAGCACATAGTAGGCACTTGATATTTTGTGAATGAACGACAGAAAACTAGCTATAACCAGGATTTTGTCCTTGATTGATCCGATTTTATCATGTGACATAATTCCAGCTATGAAAACATGTGACAAGTGACATAAATCCAGATTTTTAAAAATATTTTGTGTTTTAGTAACTTTCTATTATACACTAATTTTTCTTATGTGTTAGACAACGTAAATCATTCCTTTTTTATCTCTATTATTTGCAAATGTTCTGTGACTTTGGCAACCACCCTCTCTGATGAATTGTCAGAACTCACACTCAAATTACTTCTCAAATTATCTAATATTTAAACTGAACATCCAAGGAGACATTTATTACTTTGCAGTGAGACATTTTCAAGATTAAACTCTTTCATTTCCGACCAGATTCTAAGACCTAAGCAAGTCATTATCAATTTTAAAAATGCAAAATAAAACTAAAAATTAAAAGAACATTTTTCTTTAATTCCTCCAATGTCAGTTTTATAATACAGATGACTGATTGTCTCTTTTACTTAATGATTATCAATTGTTACATGATAATAACTTTAATAAGTAATTTTATTTCCAAACTGGCTAACATTTAATAAGACTTAGCAAGTACCAGCTAGCCTTAACTTGAAAAATCAAAACTATATATTCCATAGATCCTTTGGCTGAACTGGTTAGCTAAAATATTATTTTTTAAATTTCCCAGCAATAGAATTTGAAAAGTGATGAAAACAATCAAATAGTAATTAGCAAATGAAGCCAATTTGAAAAAGTCCCAAATAAATGGACACCAAAATCTATCTAATAAATCATTGAAATAGAATGATACACATTATACTAAATTTAAGTTCAAGTGACATTTTTTGGTTAGGTAAATTTAAATTTAATTCTGATGTTGAATCCTTGTGGTTCTTTTCCTTTAAAATATATAATTCCTATTCCTTCTAAATATGAATGTGTATTATTTAAATATAATTTAAATAACAAATTTTTAAAATTTAATGAAATAAAAAATTAAATGTCAATAACTTCTATCTTTGTAACTTTTGCAGTTTAAATTGTAAGAAAAATGCTACTATCAAAAAATAAAGATAAGAAACCACTATAAAAAGCCATTTATATTATAAAAATACAAGTTAAACCCATTTTATTAAACATTCCTTTCACTTGTGTTTTTCTAATATTAAAAACTATAAATTGTTCTTATTTTTTGAATATTGTATCAAACTTTATTGAGGTATAATTGATCTACAAAGAACACACATATTAAATTTATGCATTTTCATGAGCTTAGACAAACATGCAAACAATCATGATGCCATCACTGCAATCAAACCTCTAAGTCACGAGTTTACTATAGAACAAACCTGCATATGTACTACTGAACCTAAAATAAAAGTTAAAATATTTTTAAAAATAAACATTAAATTAGTTTTTGTACTTGATTTTATATCCCCCAGGCTTGTTAAAATTCCTTATAAGTTCTAAGAGCTTTCTTGTAGCTTCCGTAGGATTCTACATAGATGATTATGTCCTCTTTGAACACAGTTTTATCATATTCTTTTTTTCATCTATCTTATTGCACTGGGTACAACCAGCTGCAGAGTGTTAAACAGACATGGGTGAGAGTAGATAGTCTTGCCTTGTTTCTGATCTTAGGGGGAAAGCATTTAATCTTTCACCATTAAATATGATGTTAGCTTTAAGTTTTCTACAGACGCCTCTACAGGTACTGCTATAGGTGGTGGAAGTTCTCTATTTTGGGTTTCATTAGTGAGAGAGAGTGAGAGGGGTTTTATTGGTGAGAGAGGAGGGGGAGTTGCTCCCACCTCCATCCTTCCCCACCAATAAAACCCAAAGAAACAGATATGGAATTTGGATAAATATTATATCTACATCTAAAGAGATACCATATTCTCTTTTTAGGCTTTTTCTTTAGTCTACTAATATGATAAATTATATTATATTTCAAATGCTAAAACAACCTGTATTCCAGGGTCAGATGTCATTTGGTCATAATGTATTGTACTTATATATTACTGGGTTCATTTTATCAAAAATTTAAAAACAAATTTTGCATCTATAGCATAATAGATACTAGCCTTTAGTTTCCTTTCTTTTAATATATTTGTCTGATTTCTCTATCAGAGTAATGCTACTCTCAAAATGAATTGGGGGTAGTTCTTCCTTGTCAATTCTCTTAAAGCATTTGTATAGAATTGGTATTATTTCTTCCTTACATCTTAGGTACAATAGACTAGAGAAGCTGTCAGATACTAAAAGTTTCTTTGTGGAAACATTTTTAATTAAACTTTTCATTTCTATAATAGATACAAGTCTACTCAGGCTATCTATTTTTTCATGAGTAAGTTTTATTAGTTTGAGTGTATCAAGGAATTTGCTTAATTCATCAGAATTTTAGACTTTATTGACATAATGTTTTTAATATTCTCCATTATCATTTTAATATCTATAGAAGCCATAATAATATAATCTCTCTCATTACTGGATTGGTAATGTGCATATTTTCTCTTTCTGATTTGTTAGAGATCATTCCATTTCTGTCTTTTTTACACAAGTTTGTTGTATTATTAACTTTTTCTATTGCGTGTATGTTTTCCATTATTTTAACTAATGTTTATTATTCCCTTTCTTCTATTTGGACTTTATTTGCTTTTTTAGTTTTCAAAGTGTACATTGAGGTTATTTGTTGTCTCAAAACTTTTCTCTTTTTCTAATACAAGTATTAAAATTTTCCTCTAACTATTGCATTAGCTGCAAACCAAAAAATTTTGATGTTATATTTTCATTTTCATTCAATTCAGAATAACCTCTGTTTCCCTTTTATTCTTTCATTGATAGTTATTTAGAAGTGTATTATTTAGTCCAAATGTTTATGCATTTTTTTCACAAAATTTCTTTTTCACAAAATTTCATAGAAGGAGAAATTTAGGAGTGGTACCTAAAGAGGAAAATAAGAAAGCAATGCACATTATCTACTAAAATTGTGTAAGCAGTCAGAAAACTATGTTCCAAAGTGGCACTGAAAAATTAATTTTATAGCTCTATGTATAGAGGAAGGATGGAAGCTACCTGCAATACATCAAGTTATTCTGAGTATTGAAAGTATGTTTCAGAAATTCATGTGCTCAAATAGCAATGAGACTTTGCTGAATGCCAATGAATATCATATAAATCTGATACAATACAATCAAATGTAACTGTTTCACAAGAAAAGAAATAAAGTTGAGAGTTGCAATTAATTTGAATGGTTCTGTTTCTAGGCCTGATCAGAGTTATAAGTAGTCTAAACAGATTCTCATTGGTGATTTGTCAACGTAAGTTCTTTATTTGCACATATTTATTTGATAGTAACCAAACAGCCAAAACTCTGCTTATATTAGAAAAGCCATGATCTTTGATCTCAAAGTGACTACAGTCCAGTGAGTGGAAAAACAAATTTTGTGTAAATAGCCATAATGCAAAGTGCTGATATGAGTATAGGTAATGAAAGAATGGGGAGAAGACAAAGCAATATGTCTGTACAGGGCAGTCAGGGAGAGCATTGCAAAGGGAGAAGTGTTTGAACTACCCTTAAGGAAGGAGATATTTGACAAGATCAGAGTGGAAGATTGGTCCAAGGTGAATATTTTGGTAATCTATAGCAGTTTCTGTCAAGACATTAAGACTAGGAAAGTATACCATTTAAGAACTACCTGGACATTTAAATTTTCAGTCTTATTAAGGTTGGTACAAATCTAAATAATAATCATATTGTCTGTTCTATTTTAGTCTTATTTAATACTATTGTGCTATTACTCTTGTAACTGAGCATTGCTTTGTCCTAAGAAAACCAGACTCACTAGCAAAATCAGATGTATAGAGAATGAGTAATGGTGAGGGACTCTAAAGATTTAAGATCATAAGATAATACGTGATTAAAGTTATATAAATGGAACTCTGAGTATGTCAAAAAAAAGTTTAAATTTTAAACTCCTTAGGAGTAAGAATTCAAATATCATATTTAATGTTCAAAAAAATCACCTCACAAACTATTTATAACATCTATTATTACTATTATTATCGCAAGTGTTTAGAATTCAGTGTTGAAACCACTGTGTGATAGCAAGTTAGATGTGTGCTTTCAATTTGCACAGTTACTAGGCTATTATATTTATCAGCTGTTACTCATTATTTGTTTTAACTATGTACTAAACAATATATTTTCAGGTATAGAGCACTTAAGATATAAACACTTAAACTGAGATGTAGATTCCACATTATCATAAAATAAATTCTGAGAAATCACCTGCTTAGGTCAAAACAAGGTGATAATTTTGCAACTGAAAACAATACAGAGTACTTATGGATTCAGTTGAATAAAATGATCAATGTTGGAATAAGAAATTATGTATGAGTCATTAACTGAAATAAATTGTCTTTCCCTTGAATTCTGTTGAGTATGGATGTCATTATTCAGATTCAAGAGAAGTACTCTTTCTAAAGTTGTTTCTAAGATGAAAAAAATAAATATCTAGGAAATATAAGTGAATTAACCAATTCAGAACTAACAAATGCTGACTTAAATGTTAGCCATTAACCTAGCCCTGAGTTTTAGTCTTGAAGATAGGTAAAATGGAGACTTTTACTGGATCTGTGACCATCCACTTGCCTTGTTACATCTAAGAAAGGATTTCAAAATCCAAGCAAGGAGTAATAATCTATTTTCCTTGCTAAGTTAGTTCATTTTCACACTACTATAAAGAATACCTGAAATTGGGTAATTGATCAAGAAAAGAGGTTTAATTGACTCACAGTTCCAGATGGCTGGGGAGGCCTAGGAAACTTACAATTATGGTGAAAGCTAAAGGGGAAGGAAGGCACTTCTTACATGGTGGGAGGAGAGAGAGAGAGTGGAGGGGGAGTGTCACGCTTCTAAATCATCAGATCTCATGAGAACTCACTCACTACCACAAGAACAGCATAAGAGAAATCCGCCCCCATGATCCAGTCACCTCCTACTAGGTCCCTCCCCTGACACCTGGGGATTACAATTTGAGTGAGATTTAGATGTCAACACAGAGTCAAACCATATCACTTGTCTTTGAGCAGAAAATAAATTTGATCTTTTTACACTAAATAAATTGTGAAAGGAAAACACAAAAACAAAACATGGGGTCCAAGAAATGCAGGAAAGACAAAGCATTAAAAACAATAAGGGAAAATTTTTCTCTCTGAAAACACTGACACCAAAAAAATAACCTATTTAAAATTTGTATTACTTCAAAGAAATGCTATGGCTCTATGACAATGGTCATTCAACAGCTTTATACCATGGAGAATACAACCCAGCTCCTTTTCTACCATATCTACTTTAGGTTACCAAAGAAGATGAATGAAAATTAAAAGCAAAACAGAAAACTTTCAAAGTTAAAATTAACTTTAAATTTTTTTTCCAGAGGGTGGATTTGAGTCTTTCAGCATGACTTAGCTGTGTTGAAATAACAAGAAAGTGCATAAAGATAAACTCTGTGTGTGATAATTTGAGAAGGAAAATAAGAATCCACCAGAATTGTCAAGGACACCCCAATTTGGTGAGCAGAATGTGGGCAAACAGCCCCCGCGATAGCAAACAGCTGATAAAAGTGATTGAAGCCTCAGTACATGGGAGAAGCAGAGAGTCTCCTCTTGTGACTCATCTTTCCATTGGGGATCCAAGCAACGCAGGCCAAAGAAGAGCACTTTGTTTCTCCCAAGTCCGGGAGCTAACCTGGGGAGAAGCATGGAGGCACTGAGAGGAAAAAACACTGGGGAAAGTTTCAGGCATCTTCCCAGACCTTGGAACGAGAGCAGGACACTATTTATAATCCAAGTGAATACAAAGTCAGCCATTCTTTGTCAACCCAACAGCATAGCCACACAAGCATTTTAATCTTGATCCAAAGACCGAAGAGCTTGCTCTGGATTGGGGCATGCACCTCTACAGCTAGAACTGTGGCAAATGTATCAGCAGTAGGCATTACAATTGTGAGCTACCCCATCACAGTCCTGGAGCAGGCGGAGAGCTACTACACCTATGGTTTTCCTGCACAATGAGACTTGTAGCCAGGGCCAGCTTGGCAAGCTGAAACTGATCTGTGTGTGTCATTGCTGAGTGCCCCAGCCTGCATCCCTGAGATTATGGTGTCGCAGGGGTCTCGCTACTGCATCCCCAGGCAGAAATCCAGGCATTCAGAAATCCAGAGCACTTACTTGCCTGGAACAGCAGCCAGAATCACCCCACCCTTCAAGGACATAGATAATCGTGAAACGAGGCTTTTTCTGGTTCATCCCCAGGCAAAAATCCAGGTATTTAGAGTACCCATTAGCCTGGTTCAGTGGACTGAGCCTCTTCATCCTTTTTATGCAGAGATTATTGTGAAATAGGGCCTGCTCTGATCCACGCCAATGCAGATCTACTGACATTCAGAGTGCCCACTTACCTGGTTCAGCAGCCTGAACCATCCCACTCTTTCCATGCAGAGACTGTGGTGCAGCAGGACCCTCTCAAATCCATATGTCATACTTAAGAGCGTTTTGTGGCTGTTTACTGAATTCTTTTTTGGTACTGGTATTTGTGCCTGCTATCTGGGGACCTGTAGGTGAGCCTGCCCAGTCTGGCCCCACCCATCTTGTATCTCCTTCCCCGTGTGGCAGGGCATGGAGCTGAGACCTCTGAGAGCTCCATGGATCAGCCCATTGCCTGAGGCAAAGGACAGCTTCACCCAGTAAACAAAGATTAAGTAATATTTCCAGCTCTGTTAGCTGCCAGCAGCTCTTACCCATAAGGCTGTCTACTGGCTTATAGGTCAAACTGCATAACCCAATAAAAAAAAAACCTGCCAACAGAAGTGCACAGGACTATAGAAGTAAAGCCAAAAGATCCTACTCAGCATTCTCTACAGTCATATACATCAGGAGGGAGAGAAAAGGAAAGAAAAATACTTAAAAGCCCAAATAATATTGTAGACAAAGAAAGAAAAAAAAATCCTACCTGCACAAAAATAATAATGAAAATTAGAAGTGCCAATACATGCAGATAAGGAACTAGTGAAAGATTTCTGTAATCATGCAAAATCTGCATGTAGTGACACCACCAAAGGATCACACTAGCACTCCAATAATGCTCCCTAATGGTAATGGAAACTCCGAAATGACAGATGAATAATTCAAAGAATGGATTGCAGGGTAACTCAATGAAATCCAAGACAAAGTTCAAAATCAACACAAAGAAATTTATAATAAGCAATCTAGGAAGTGATGACACATCTTTAAAAAATTAATCAGAGCTTCTTGAATTGAAAAAGTCACTTAAAAATTTCAAAATACAATTTGAATCTTCATCAATAGATGAGACCATGCAAAAGAAAGGATTTCAGAGCTGAAGACAAATCTTTCAGACTAACCCAGCCACACAAAAATAAAGAAAAAAGAATTTTAAAAAATGAACAAAGTATTTGAGAAGTATGAAATTATGAAAGTGACCAAATCGACAAATTATTGGAATTCCTGAGAAAGAAGGAGAAAATGTAAACAATTTGAAAAGTATATTGGAGGGAATTATTCAAGATTTTCCTAATATTGCAGCAGAGGTAAACTTGCAGATACAATAAATCCAGAAAACATCTGCAAGATGCTATGCAAAACAAACATCACCAAAGGATATAGTCATCAGACTGTCCAATGTCAATGCTAAAGAAAAAGTCTTAAAGTAAGCTAAAGAAAAGGGCCAGATCATGAACAAAGAGAATCCCTTCAGGCTAACTGCAGTATTCTCAGCAGAAATCTCATGATCTGGGAAAGATTGGAGGTATATTTTTGTCATTCTTAAAGAAAAGAAATTCCAACTAAAATCTCATATCTTGCCAAATTAAGCTTTATAAGCAAAGGAGAAATAAAAACTTTTTTAGACAAGCAAGTGCTAAGGGAATTTGTTACCTCTAGACTAGCTTTATAAGTTACTAGAATTTAAGGGAGTTCTAAACATGGAAACAAAAAAAAATGATACCTGCTACCACAGAAACACACTCAACTACATAGCCCATGCTATCACATTGCTATCATGTCGCACACACATGGTGCGAGTATGTGCATGCAGACACCGCTGTGCTGACCTCAGTGGCACAAGTGCATACACCCAGGCCCAGCCACCACAAGTGCACATGGACAGCACCATTATCACTACCACTGGTGTGAGTTCACATGTTCCCTGCTAGCATACATGTGCACACACAGACCCTGTTGCTGCTTTGGCAAGGGCAGACCCCACTGCCACCACTGTAATGAAGCATTTTTGCTGGCATCATGCATCAGAGTGTTGTCACCAGCAGTCTAGAAACACTTAGGCCCCTCCAGTGAAGCAGGTGCTTAATTTTGAGAGGCCAGACAACAAAGCCGTGAGCCTCACACCAGGCCACCAGGGTTGGAGCCTACAGCTCAGGAGTGCTGAGCTAATCCTGGGCTTCTTGAAATCATCCGGATTTGAAGACAGTTGGCTAAATCCAACTTATATAACAGTCAAACTCTCAAGGGCATCAAGGAAAATAAGAGAAAAAAAAAATCCATTGAAAAGACAGCAGCTTAAAAGATTAAAGAAACATCAGCCCACCGATGAGAAAGAAACAGTGCAAGAATTCTGACAACTCAAAAATCAAGAGTGTCTTCTTTCCTCCAAATGATCACACTAGTTCCCAGCAATGGTTCTTAACCAGGCTGAAATGGCTGAAATGACAGACATAAAATTCAGAATCTCAATAGCAATGAAGATCATCAAGATTCAGGAGAATGTTGAAGACTAATCCAAGGAATTTAAGAAATCCAATAAAATTATATGAGCTGGAAGATAAAATCATCATTTTAAGAAAGAACCATACTGATCTGATAGAGCTGAAAAACTTACTACAAGAATTTGTTAATACAAACTGAAGTGTTAACAGCAGAATCGACCAAGCTGAGAAAAGACTCTGTGCTCAAAGACCACTCAGATGATAACAAAGAAAAAAGAATTTAAAGAATAAACAAAACCTATGAGAAATATGAGATTATGTAAAGACTCCAAATCTACAACTCAGTGGTGTCTCTGAAAGAGAGGGAGAGAGCACAAGCAACTCAGAAAACATATTTGAGAATATTGTCCAGGGAAAATTTCCCAACCTTGCTAGAAAGGTAGACATTCAAATCTGGGAAACACAGAGAACCCCTGTGAGATGCTATATAAGACAGCCATCCCCAAGACACATAGCTATCAGATTCTCTAAGGTTAACATGAAAGAGAAAATATTAAAGGCAGCTAGAGAGAAGGGGCAGGTCATCTACATAAAAAATCCCATTAGGCTAACAGCGGAAATTTTTAAAAAGCCGAGGTTGCTATTCTAATTTCAGATAAAACAGATTTTAAATCAACAATAATAAAAAAGGACAAAGAAGGGTAATACATAATGATACAGGGTTTAATTCAACAAGAAGACTTAACTCTCCTAAAAATATCTGCACCCAACATTGGAGCACCCAAATTCATAAGTTCTTAAATACCAACCTACAAAGAGACTTAGATACCTAAACAATAATAGTGGGAGACTTCAAGACTCCACTGACAGAATTACACAAATATTTTAAGGCAAAAAACTAACAAAGATATTCAAGACCTCAACTTGACACTTGACCAAACAGACCTAACAGACGTCTACAGAACGCTTCACCCAATAACAACAAAATATGCAGTCTTCTCATTTGACCATGGCACATACTCTAAAATTGACCACATGCTTGGCTGAAAAATAATTCTACATAAATTCAAAAGACTTGAAATCATACCAACCATACACTGGGACAATAGCACAATAAAAATAAAAATCAATACCAAGATCTCTCAAAATCATACAATTAAAAAACCTTCTGAATAACTTTTTGGTAAATGATAAAATTAAGGAAGAAATCAAGAAATCCTTTTACACTAAAGAAAACAAAGATACAACATACCAGAATCTGTGGGACACAGCTAAAGTAGTGTTAGACAAAAGTTGATAGCATTAAATGCCCATATCAAGTTAGAAAGATCTCAAATTAACAACCTAACATCATACCTGTTTTATATAGGAACTAGAAAAACTAGAGCAAACCAACCCCAAAGCTAGAAGAAGACAAGAAATAACCAAGATCAGAGCTGACTAAAGGATATTGTGATGTAAAAAATGATACTAAAGATCAACAAAACCAAAAACTGTTTCTTTGAAAGAATATAGGCCGGGCGCGGTGGCTCAAGCCTGTAATCCCAGCACTTTGGGAGGCCGAGACGGGTGGATCACGAGGTCAGGAGATCGAGACCATCCTGGCTAACACGGTGAAACCCCGTCTCTACTAAAAAATACAAAAACTAGCCGGGCGAAGTGGCGGGCGCCTGTGGTCCCAGCTACTCGGGAGGCTGAGGCAGGAGAATGGCGTGAACCCGGGAGGCGGAGCTTGCAGTGAGCTGAGATCCGGCCACCGCACTCCAGCCTGGGCGACAGAGCCAGACTCAGTCTCAAAAAAAAAAAAAAAAAAAAAGAAAGAAAGAATATATAAGATTGACAGATGCCTAGCTAGACTGATGAAGAAAAAATGAGAGTAGATCCAAACAAATCCAATCAGAAATGACAAAGAAGACATTACCACTGACTCCACAATAATACAAAAAAGCCTTCAGAGACTGTTATGAACACTTCTATGCACACAAACTAAAAAAGCTAAAAAAAATTTTAAAATGGATGAATTCCTGGAAACATGCAACCACCCAAGATTGAATCAGGAAGAAGCTGAAACCTTGAACAGACCAATAACAAGTTCCAAAATTGAATCAGTAATAAAAACCCCTGGATCAGAAGGGTTCACACCCAAATTCTATAAGATGCATAAAGAACTGGTCCCATTCCTACTGAAACTATTGCAAAAAATATTGAGGAGGAGGGACTCCCCACTAACTCATTCCATGAGGCCAGCATTACCCTGATTCCAAAACCTGGCAGACACACACACACACACACACACACACACACACACACACACAACTTCTAACTAATTAATATCTCTGATAAGCATAGATTCAAAAACCATCAACAAAAACCATCAGCAGACTGAATGCAGCAGCATATCAAAGCTAATCCACCATGATCAGTTAGGCTTTATTATCAGATGCAAGGTTGTTTTAATATACATAAATCAACAGATATGATTCATCACATTTTGATGTTTTGATAAAACTCAACATCCCTTCAAGTTAAAAATCCTCAACAATTTAGACATTGAAGGAATATACATCAAAATATTGAGTCATCTATGACAAACCCACAGCCAACATCACACTGAATGGGCAAAAGCTGGAAGTTTCCCCATGAGACCCAGAACAAGACAAGGATGCCCACTCTCACCATTCCTATTCAGCATAGTACTAGAAGTCCTACCAGAGCAATCAGACAAGAGAAGGAAATAAAAGGCATCTAAATAGGAATAGAGGATGTCAAACTGTCTCTCTTCACAGATGATATAATTTTATACCTAGAAAACCTCATAGTCGCTGCCCAAAAGCTCCTATATCTGATAAACAGCTTCAGAAAAGTACAGGATACAAAAGTAATATACAAAAATCAGTAGCATTTCTATTCACCAACAACATCCAAGCTGAGTGCTAAATCAAGAATGCAATCCCATTCATAATAGCTACAAAAATAAAATAAAATATCTAGGAATACAGCTAAAATGATCTCCACAGCAAGAATTACAAAGCACTGTAGAAAGAAATCAGAGATGACACAAACAAATGCTCATGGATAGGGAGAATCAATATTGTTAAAATGCCCATACTGCCTAAAGCAACTGACAGATTCAATGCTATTCCTGTCAAACTACTAAATATCATTTTTCACAGAATTAGAGAAAACTATTCTAAATTTCATATAGACCCAAAGAAAGGCCAAATAGCTGAAGCAATCCTAAGCAAAAAGAACAAAACCAGAGGCATCATACTACCTAACTTTAAACTATGAGGCAAAAATAACAAAAACAGAATTACTGGTACATAGACAGACCCATATACCAATAAAACAGGTTAGAGAACCCAGAAATAAAGCTGCACACCTATAACTTTAACAAAGTCTACAAAAATAAGCAATGGGGAAAGGACTCCCCATTCAATAAATGGTAGTGGGATAACTGGGTAATTACATGCAAAAAATTAAGACTAGACTCCTGTCTTTCACCATATCCAAAAATCAACTCAGAATAGATTAAAGACATAAATACAAAACCTAAAGCTATAGAAATCTTAGAAGAAAACCTAGGAAATACCATTCTGGACATAGACCCTGGCAAAGATTTCATGACGAAGACAACAAAAGCAATTGCGACAAAAACAAAAACCGAAAAATGGGACCTAATTAAACTAAAGAGCTTCTGCACAGCAAAACAATCAACCAAGTAAACAGACAACCTACAGAGTGAGAGAAAATATTTGCAAACTATGCATCCTATAAAAGGCTAATACCCAGAATCTAGAAACAACTTAAACATATTAACAAGCAGAAAACAAACAACCCCATTTAAACATGGGCAAAGGACATGAACAGGCACTTCTCAAAAGAAGACATATATGTGGCCAACAAGTATATGAAAAAATGCTCAACATCACTAATCATTATAGAAATGCAAATCAAAACCACAATGAGATACCACCTCACACCAGTCAGAATGGCTATTATTAAAAAGTCAAAATATAACAGATGCTGGTGACATTGAAGAGAAAAGGGAATGCTTATATACTACCAGTGGAAATGTAGATTAATTTAACCACCATGGAAAACAGTGTGAAGATTTCTCTAAGAACTTAAAACAGAACTACCATTTGATCCCTCAGTCCCATTACTGGGTTTATTACCTAAAATAATATAAATTGTTCTACCATAAAGACACATGTATTCATATGTTGATTTTAGCACTATTCACAATACAAAGACATGGAATCAACATAAATGCCCACCAATAGTGGACTGAATAAAGAAAATATGGTACATATACACCATGGACTACTACACAACCACAGAGAGGAATGAAATTATGTCATTTCCAGCAATATGGATGGAACTGGATGCCATTATTCTAAGAAAATTAATACAGGAACTGAAAACAAATAGTGTATGCTCTCACTTGTAAGTGGGAGTTAAACACTGAGTACATATGGAAACAAGGAGACAAACAACAGACACTGAGACCTACTTGAGATTGGAGAGTAGGAGAAGGGTGAGAGTCGAAGAACTACCTATTGGGTACCATGCTTATTACCTGGGTGATGAAATAATTTTTACCCTAAACCCCACAATACACAATTTACCAATGTAACTGTATCCCCTGAATCTAAACTAAGAGTTGAAAAGATGATAGATAGATAGATAGATAATAGATAACAAGAAAAACATAAGTCAAGGATTATGCAACGTTTCTACTTCTGTTATAGAACCTCCAATTCAGGCTTGTGTGCTGAATGCACAGTTGATGCCAAACATGGACACACAGGTGCTTGGAGATAGAGAAAGGCTTATTCAGTTTGGCCAAAGCAAGAAATCAAGAGAATAAGATCTCTCAAATCTATTTTAACAACAACAAAAAAAAATAAGTGCTTTTTTTTTTTTTAATTTAGTTTTTTGTTTTTTGTTTTTTTTTTTTTTTTTTTTGAGACGGAGTCTCACTGTGTCTCCCAGGCTGGAGTGCAGTGGCGCGATCTCGGCTCACTGCAAGCTCCGCCCCCCGGGTTCACGCCATTCTCCCGCCTCAGCCTCCCAAGTAGCTGGGACTACAGGCGCCCGCTACCGCGCCCGGCTAGGTTTTTTTGTATTTTTAGTAGAGACGGGGTTTCACCATGTTAGCCAGGATAGTCTCGATCTCCTGACCTTGTGATCCACCCGCCTCGGCCTCCCAAAGTGCTGGGATTACAGGCTTGAGCCACCGCGCCCGGCCTTAATTTAGTTAGAGAGTAAGGAAGGAGGAGTTTCAGGGAACCAAGGGAAACAGCCTGTGTTTCTTCAGTCTCACATAACACCTTGAACAAGCAGACTTCTGGGTGTCAACAGGTGGTCTCAATATACTTAAAGGCATTCATTCCTTCTACAAAATTTTTTTCATGACCTTCAAATTATCTTCTCCTGCTTGACATAGAAACAGTACCTCAGCAGTTTATCATATTGTGGGAACAAGGGATGTTGGCTTTTGCACAAGCAAGCAAGTGCCTAATCAGAATTTTCATTAATTCAGTCACTAAAAATGCTAGTGTGCTGAAATCTCAAGGAGCCCAGTTACACTTTTAACCCCCAAATAATTAAAACTTAGAAAATATTGATCTAGCTTGTATACAAGGCATATCTATAGAGAACTAGATGTTTTAAAGTTGAAAACAATTCCCATCTGAATTGTAAGAAAAGAAGGCAGACAACTTCTTTTGTTGGAAAGAATATAACAGAAAAAAAAATAGATGATACCTATGCAAATTATCTCATCAAGGTTGTGAAAGAAGCCTTTGTAATTGCTCAAGTTTATCTTCTCTACGTCCCCATTCCTTCCCCTGACTACTTTTCCCTAAAATGGAAGGGTGCTCTCAGCTAGTTACGTAAACCAGCATCTGGCCCTGCATGCTACTCTATTCAGAGAACTTCACCAAACCACGTGGCACTAAACGGCAACGTTAAGCAGACAGAACTCTCTTCCCACTCCATCGCTTCAGCAGTCTCTGGGGATCCAATTAATAAAAACCACTTTCAGGAAAGCTATGACTGAATATGCTTATTAGAAGGAGAAAGAGAGAGGAGTAGGCGAGAAGAAAATGGTTTGTAACTGAAATGTGGTGATAAGATTTCTGTTCTGTTCACACTTTATATATGAGGACTGATCAAGCTGAATCAGCAGCCCAGGTGCATAAAATCACCCCATACTGAAGGAGGAATTTCTGAGGAGAGGTGGGAGTGTAGACTGGAGTTAAAAAGAGAAGAAAATCTGCTCCTTCGAGAAAGTGATCTCTGCTGATTGTCCTTCCTTTTTCTGGACTCAGAAGTAAACTGTTGACTTAGCCATGTATTTGGTGCTGGTACTATCCTAACAACAAAACAGTAATCAAGTGTCAACATGATTCCATGTCTTTGGAGTAGAAGAAAAAGTGGCACTAAGGTTATTGTATGAACAGTATATCCACTTATGGGCCCTAAAGCAACAGTTTTGTTTAAAAATAGAAAAGTTACCTGTAAAAAATGTTATCTTCTTTACAAGTGTAGGAGAGTGAAATAAAAGTTTAGCAGCTCAAGTTTGATTCATATATATCTGAGTTTGCTGAGTCAATTGGTAAAGGACGCTAGACAATGATGCATTTGTAGGAAGGGCTAAAGAGTTTTCTTAGAACCCATGGGGTAGAAAGTAGCTTGTCCAAGAACTTTATTTGCCAGAGGGGAGACTCAGTTATAAAAGTCATGCTTGGCTATGGCTCTAGGAGTTGTCTCGTGTGAACCCAGGGACTTATGTCAAAATATAGTGGAGAGCAAAGATGCTATGAATGAGAAGGAAACAGACGTTCATTAAAAACTCTCTTAGATATTGTATTGTTGGCAGCCATGCTGCAGTTAGCCCACTGACAGAATGTAATTCATCTGTCCAATGGAGTGAGGGACAGCATGATGGACCAGGGAGGTGGCTGGTTCCACTGGCTGAGAAACACAGAAAACCAGGGTCCCCACAAGGATTCTCAGAAATGACTGGTAGAGGTGGAAAACTTTAAAGCAGGTCAGTTCTGAGCAGGATGAATTCAATTATTATTTAAATTCATTTGTTGTAATAGGCTAAAGTGCAGAGTATCTGTATACAGATGCAGGTGGATAGGAGATGTGATGGTGAGAGCCTGTGGAAATTCTCTTCCACTTGCTTCCATTTCCTCAGGAAGATAGAAAATTAAGTCATCATCTGAGAGGGAATTGCAGGGCTGGAGGAATAACAGAGGAGAAAGTGTAAAATAATCATTTAGAGTAGAAGGGGACTGCATAGATAAAAGATAATGCAGTCAGATTCCTGGGTACTAAAGACTCACTTGAGGTTAATGATCATGAATGCAAAGTGAACTTACCAGCAGCTTTCAAGTTTCTTTCCACCAACCCTACACTCCTCTGTACCCCTGCTGATGGAAAGCAGAAGAGAGAAGGGGTGGTTCTGAGAAGCACATGGAATTCAGGAATTTCTCTTCATGCCTAATAAGATTCCATAGAAGGGAATTCTATTTGCAGGCATCAACTCAGTGTCTCAAAAATATCATGGCCAGAGTCTGCAATTCTCTTGGTCTCAGTATGGTTGTTTTTCCTAAAGCCCCCACATCCAAGTTCTAGGTAAAAGGAAGGAGTAAAGCAAAGGTAATAAAATGCCCATCCTTCAATAAAAGTAAAAGGAAGTAATTAATGGAAAAAAATGGCATGAGAATCCCTAGACGCAGTAAATGGACTGAAGGGAATGTGTGAGCAACCTTGGGGAAAGTCTTCTAAAAACTATGAATTAGAAGAGTTTCACCAAGGGCAGGAAAGTCTCCTAGCACTTACCATCTTATTAGTACCCGCCTCTAAGAGGTCAGAGAGAATAACAACACAGAGCTAATGGTCACCAACAATAAAGAGTTACTGTGATTATCAGGATAGATAAAGAAATAACCAACTATAAAGACAGTTAGACTGGGAAGAAAGGCATAAGAGAGAAACTGTGATATTCTCCCTCTGCCTCCTTTCAACGTGAATTACTAATGCTGTGGACACAGAACAGGTTAGGTCTAGGTTTTCTCTCATGCACCTGGGAGCAAAGGTGAAGATGACTTCCAGGAAGCTGGTGAAGTGTGTGATAAAGGGAGAATAAACACTGAATGGTTATTGTTTTTTGTCAGGCAGTAAAGGTTGTGTGCAAAAAAAAATTTTGCACCCAAAATTGAGAGTCATTTGAAAATCTGTTATTAACCTCATGAGAATAGAATAGATTCTGGAGAAGAAAAGATAAACTCTGATAAGTAGTTTTAAACAAAATTATGGAAGAAAATATAGCAGAAGCCAAATCTATCAAATACGATTGTGCACAACCCCAGCTGAATATAGAGGAGGAAATACTAGGAATATAACACAACAAGACAAATACAGAATCCACCCTAAACGAACCAATACACTATGCATTAAGGAGGAATATTTGCCATAAATGCATCATTTGGAGAAAATTAGAAAAAACACTAAAGCTAGGAAAAACTGGATCACAGAAATTAGATAACAGAATGAGATGAGAGGTGAGAATGTAGACACAAAGAAAAAAAAGCAAATACAGGTATTTTAAAAAGATTGAGTCAAAAGGTAAAACTTAACTACTTGCTGCATACAAGTGCTGCATTTAAAGCCTTAGAAAGATGAAACTTAAAGAAAGTACAAAATATGCCAAGTACAAGCTAATGAAAATAAAGCCCAAATCACCATGAGAATGTCAAGTAAGTTTGAACTCAACTGTAACAAAAAGTGTTTAATAAAAAGTTAAATTAGTGAAAACCGAAGTAATTGAAGATGGTGCAAAAAAAAAGAGCAATTCACAATGTCAGTGTACCAGTCAGAGATGCTAGCGGATAAAAGAAAAAAGTGCCATAGTAAATGTCAAAATAAATCTCAGAAATAGTAGGAGACTATGTCTTCTTTATTAACCTGTGGCAGATAGAGTAGGAAAAGATTTATATAAATGATGTAGAAAATCTGAATAATGTGATTTTCTGGCTAATCTAACCTGCACACAAAGAATGGATCTTTTGAAGGATCCTTGCAGCATTTAGAAAAAAATGATTATATATTAGGTCAAAATGAAAAAAAAGTAATTGAATTCAAAAGGCAGAATTATGACAAATTGCACTCTCATATACCAATGCAATAATATGATCAGAATATTTTAAGAAACACTAGAAACAAGTTAGAATTTTGAAAATAATCTCTGAAAATTTGGTTAAATAGTAAAGAAAACAATGTTCAGAATGTCTAGGACATACACATAAAACTAATTGATGATCTTAAGCCCTTGATTGATAAATGACTGAAAATATGTGAACTATTCATCTCAAAATCTTAAGAATAAAATAAATCTATTGAAAGTGAAAGCAAACTAGTAAGGATATATAAAAATAAATAATTTTGTAATAAAAAAGGAACTGGAACAAACATGTGAAGCCAATATCTTGTTTCTGAAATCAAAAAAAGAAAAGAAAAATGTATGAGCTTCAGCCAGCTTCAGGAAGTAAAAAGAGTGAAAGTACAAATGCATAAAATCAAAAATGAGAAAAGGGAAATAAGCACATACATCAAGAATATTAAAACAATTAATAAAAGTAACTTGCAAATTGCGATGCAAATTAATATCACCATTTGGATAATGGAAATGATTTCCAAGAATCAATACTGGTAGAAATCAAGAAAATGACTAGAGTTGGCTAAACTTTCCCTATCAACAACAACAAAAAAACTAAAGCTGCAAATTATTTCAAAGGTAAACTTTTCCAAACGTTTCTAAACTTTTCCAAATCTTCATAGTATGGGAACAAGTTATACCCATACTATTTAAACATTTTAGGTATTAGAAAGAAAAAGAAACCTTCCAATATTTTACTAAGCCACAATAACACAGACACCCAAGTCAAAAGACAGCACAAAGATAAAACCCTAGAAGTCAATCATATGTGTGAATGTGGATATAACAAAAATGCATAAAATATTGAGAGATGGCCCTCCATAATATATTAAAATTAGAATGTAGGATGTAAATCATAATGAAAATAAATTAATTCCTTAGTTCATTTATTAATAAATTTTTAATGTAATTTAACATAATAGTGAATTGTTTGCATACCTAGGATGTTAAATATAATACCATGAAAAGATTAGAAATAATAAAACATTTCATATCTCTTAATTACAAAAAAGCATAAATATTAATAGTTTTCTTTAAGACAAGTAGTGTTAAGAGTTGCTGAAGAAAATATTCCCTTAAAATTCTATAGCAACATAATAGAAAAATTCTTGGTAATAAAACCTTTAAAAGGTACAAAATATACACAAACTTTGATGAAGATAATTGATATGGTTTGGCTGTGTCCCCACCCAAATCTCATCTTGAATTGTAGTTCCCATAATCCCCACATGTCATGGGAGGGACCCATTGGGAGGTAATTGAATC
This sequence comes from Theropithecus gelada, assembly GCF_003255815.1. Classification (NCBI taxonomy): domain Eukaryota; kingdom Metazoa; phylum Chordata; class Mammalia; order Primates; family Cercopithecidae; genus Theropithecus; species Theropithecus gelada. The sequence continues at coordinate 85,463,136 of NC_037680.1, read as the reverse complement.
ATGGGGGCAGTTACCTCCATGCTGCTGTTCTTGTGATAGTGAGTGAGTCCTTGTAAGATCTGATTGTTTCATAAGGGGCGTCTCCCTTTTGCTCAGCACCTCTCTTTGCTGCCACCATGTGAAGAGGGACGTGTTTGCTTCCCCTTCCACCATGGTTGTAAATTTCCTGAGGCCTCCCCAGCCATGCTGAAATGTGAGTCAATTAAACCTCTTTCCTTTATAAATTACCCAGTCTTGGATATGTCTTTATTAGCAGTGTGAGAACGGACTAATACAATAATTAAACAAATATTTTAGGAAATAAAAGGATATATCATTTTCTTGAATAGAAAAACTGAATATTTTTACATGTCATACAATCAAACTGATCTGTAACATTATTTTATTTCCATTAAGTATAATAATGAGTTTGACCCTGTCAGGGGTGCCTTTTTGTTCAAATAAAAATAAACATCTCACCATCAACAATCAATTTGATTTGAACAATCAAATGAGAATATTTAGTAAAATTCTGATTAGGAAGTATAAAGAAGTAGAAATTTGATAAGAAGGGAAAAGAGACTCCAAATATTAAAATTCATTGTGAGGTTTCAATGAGTAAAGTCATATTTCATTCTATTGTTCTTCACCTTATTGAATTTTTTAACAAATTGAAGGTTTTTGGAAACCATACATCAAGGAATTCTGTCATTAACCTAAAACCTTTTTGTACAGTAAAGGAAACAATTGACATAATGAAAAAGCAACCTATGGTATGAAAGAAAATCTTTGTGAACCATCTATTTGTTAAGAAATAAATATTTAAAATATATAAGGAACTCCTATAACTCAATGGTGAGGGGTGGGGGAAAATCTAATAGCCTGATTTTAAAATGGACTGAAGACTGGAAGAGACATTTTTCCAAACAAAATGCAAATTGATAACATGTTTATGAAAAACTGCTCAATATCACTAGTTATCAGAGGAATATAGATAAAAACTACAATGAGATATTACCTTATATCTGTTAGAATGGCTCTTATCAAAAAAGAAAAAAGACAAGTGTTGGCAAGGATGTGGAGGAATTGGAACCCTTTTACACCATCGGTGGGAATGCAAAATGGTGTAATTATTAGAGAAATCAGTATGTAAGTTCCCCCCAAAATTAGAAATATAACCAGCATAGGATCCAGCAATCCACTTGTTAGATGCTATCCAAAATAAGTGAAAACAGGATCTTGAAGACACATTAGCACTCCCATATTCAATGCTGCAATATTTGTAACAGCCAAGATGTGGAAACAACATAAATGTCTATCAAATGATGAGTAGATAAAGAAAATTTGGTATACACATAAAATGGAATATTATTCAGCCCTAAAAACAAGGAAATTCTACCATTTGTAATATGAATGAACTTTGAGGACATCATTACTAAGTGAATATAAGCCAGTCACAGAAAGAAAAATACTGCATGATTTCACTTGTCAGCTATCTAAAACAGATACATTCATCGAATCCAAGAGCAGAATTGTGTTTATCAGGGGCTGAGGATAGGGGAAAATGGAATATCATAAATAAACAGGCATAAAGTTTTACTTAAGCAAGATGAATAAGCTCTAGAGATGTGCTTACCTATAGTCAGCAATAACGTATAGTACACTTTAAAAATTTACGACAAAAGATCTCATGTTAAGTATTCCTACCATAATAAAAATACAGGCAGACCTCATTTTATTGTGCTTTGCTTTATTGCCTTTCACAGATACTGTGCTTTTTCAAATTGAAGGTTAGTGGCAGTGCTGTATCAAGAAAGCCTATAGTGCCATTTGTTCAACAATATGCGCTCACTTTGTGTCTGTCACATTTTGGTAATTGCAACATTTAAAACTTTTTCATCATTTTTATATCTGTTATGGTGATGTTATTAGTGAATTTTAGATGTTACTATTGTAATTGTTTTGAGGGTGCCATGAACTGTGCCTATATAAGATAGCAAACATAGTTAAGTGTTGCGTTTGGTCCGACTATTGTACCAACTAGCCATTCCCCATTTCTCTGTCTCTCCTTTGGCCTCTCTATTCCCTGAGAAAAACAATATTGAAATCAGGTTAATTAATAACCCTACAATGACCTCTAAGTGTTCAAGTGAAAGTAGGAATCCCACATCTCTCAGTTTAAGTCAGGAGCTAAAAATTATTAAACTTAGTGAGAAAGGCATGTCAAAAGCCAAAATAGGCTGAAAGCTAGGCCTCTTTCACCAAACAGTTATCTAAGTCATGAATGCAAAGTAAAAACTTTTTTTTTTCACTAGTGAAACAGCCTTATTGCTGATATGGAGAAAGTTTTAGCGGTCTGGATAAGAGATCAAACCAACCACAACATTCCCTTAAGCCAAAGCCTAATGCAGAGCAAACCCCTCTCTTCAATTCTATGGAGGGTTGAGAGGTGAGGAAGCTGCAGAAGGTAAGTTTGAAGCTAGCAGGAGCTGGTTCATGAGGTTTAAGGAAACAAGCTGTCTCCATAACATAAATTGCAAGGTGAAGCAGCAAGTGCTGATGGAGAAACTGCAAGTTTATCCAGAAGATCTAAAATAATAGATGAAGGTGGCTACATAAACAGATTTTCAATGAAGATAAAACAGTCTGATGTTGGAAGAAGATGCAATCTAGGGCTTCCGTAGCTAGCGAGAAGAAATCAATGCCTAGCTTCAATGCTTCAAACAACAGGCTTACTCTCTTGTTAGGGACTAATGTAGCAGCTAACTTGAAGTTCAAGTCAATGCACGTTTACCATTATGAAAATGGTAGGGCCAGCCAGGCATGGTCTCATGCCTGTAATCCCAGCACTTTCGGAGGCTGAGGTGGGTGGATCACTTGAGGTAAGGAGTTCGAGACCAGCCTGGTCAACATGGTGAAATCCCATCTCTACTAAAAATACAGAAAAAAAATAGCTGGCATGGTGGTGTGTGCCTGTAATCCCAGCTACTTGGGAGGCTGAGGCAGGAGAATTGTTTGAACTCGGGAGGCGGAAACTGCAGTGAGCCAAGATCATGCCACTGCACTCCAGACTGGGCAACAGAGGGAGATTCCATCTCAAAAAGAAAAAAACAAGAAAAAAGCAAATGGTAGGGCCATTAAGAATGATGCTAACTCTATTCTGCCTGTGCTTTATAAATGAGACAACAAAGCCTGGATGACAGCAAATCTGTTTACACCATGGTTTAATGAATGTTTTAAGCCCACTATTGAGATCTACTCCTCAGGAAAAAAAAGAAAGAAAGAAAAAGAAAAGATTCCTTACAAAATGCTGGTGCTCATTGACAATGCACCTGGCCACCCAAGAGTTCTGACAGAGATGCACAGGAAGATAAATGCTGTTTTCATGCCTGCTAATACAAGTGATTCTGCAGCCTATGGGTCAAGGAGTAATTCCAACTTTCAAGTCTTGTTACTTAAGAAATACATTTTGTAAAGCCATAGGTGCCATAGACAGTGATTCTTGTGATGGATCTTGGAAAAGTAAGTTTAAGATCTTTTAGAAATAATTCACTATTCTAAATATTATTAACAATTGTAGTTCATGGGAGGAGATCAAAATAGCAATATTAACAGGAATTTAGAAGTTTATTCCAACTCTCATGGATGGCTTTGAGGGGTTCATGATGTCAGTGGAGGAAGTAACTGCAGATGTGGTGGAAATAGCAAAAGAACTATAATTAAAAGTAGAGCCAAAAGATGACTGAATTGTTGCAATCTCATGATTGAACTTGAATGGATGAGGAGCTAATTCTTATGAATGAGCAAAGAAAGTGGTTTCTTGAGATGGAATCTGCTCCTGGTAAAGATGCTTTGAACATTGCTGAAATGACAACAAAGGATTTAGAATATCGCATAAGCTTGATTGATAAGGCACAAGCAAAGTTTGAAAGGATTGACTCCAATTTTGAAAGAAATTCCGCTGAGGATAAAATTATATCAAGCAGCATTGCATGCTACAGAGAGATCTTTCACACAAGGAAGAGTCTGTCAATGTGGCAAACTTCACTGTTGTCTTCTTTTTAAAAATTGCCACCCTAAGCTTCAGCAACCACCACCCGGATTAGTCAGCAGCCATCAACATCAAGGCAAGATTCTCCACCAGCAAAAAGATCAAGACTTGCTGAGGGCTCAGAAGATTATTAGCATTAAAATAAAGTATATACATTATTTTTAGATATAATACTTTTACACACATAATAGGCTTTAGCATGGTATAAAGTTTGGTATAGTAACATGCACTGGAAAACCAAAAATTTTATGTGACTCACTTGATTGCGATATTTGCTTTAGAGCAGTGGTCTAGAACAAAACCTGCAATATCTCCAAGGTATACCTGTACATACATACATACATACATGCAGTTCAAAGTATTAGAAAATGCACCTAAGTAAAAGTTGGGTGTTTTATCCTTGCTCTACCTGAGTAAGTTATGAAATCTTTCGCAAGGTCTCCATTGAGACATTTTCTCAGAAGTTTAGTTTCCCAATCTGCAATTAGTATATAGATGTACAAAGCTTTATGACAACAAAACAACACACATGAAAAGCTTTTTTTATTTTACATTACTTCAAGATGTAGACTTCATAATAGAAAGAAAATATTTAAAGAAAGATTCATGTGTTATTTTTAGCAAATGAAGTTGGTGTGGTTCTCATTCTGTTTAAAACTGCTTTCCAAGGTAGTTTTCTGCATAGATGAATTATTCTTCTTCAGGGAAAATATGTTTAATAACTTGTTACTTAGCATCTGCCTCCTCACTTCCAATATTGACAGCACATTTGTATTCTTTTCTATACCATTTGGTAGAGGGAACAGTGTCTCCTTTTTGTGCACTTAATTTCAAATTGTTAACATTACAAACACATTTCAGTTGTTAATATTATAAAACAAAGCCTTGAAGTAACAACAGAATACTTTATATATGAAATTGAATATACATTCACCTCTTGCCCAAACTTAACACTAAATAATATTATCCACAAATGAAATATTTTAGTAGCTTAAAGGATGTTTTATGAATATAAATTATGTTCTTCCACTGTTATCATGGATACTGGTTACTCTGGCCAAATCAACACCTTGCTTTTGTAAAATCATCCTATATTTAGAGCTTATATTCATATCTTTCAAAATACAGGAGTAGATCAGATTTTACAAACATGCATACAACTTTGTTCTGCATCAACTTGAGCATGATTTCAAAAAGCAAACTCTGCCAACAGCATTATGAGAGGTGTAGACACTGTACTTTATACAAAAATCAGCCAAAAAGGGAACTTAAGTGTCAGGGGGTCTCTAATGTTGTGGGAAAGAGAAATTAAGACAATCCAAATGTACATATCTCTATACTTCATTTCCTTCATCAGTAAAAGTGGGTACAAATGTTAAATAACCACTACTAGTGCATCCTATGCACCAGGCATGGTTGTCAGTGTTTTACTGCGTTATTCCATCTAATTCTCTAGCAACCCAGGAGGGTTTAGTAACTTCCCTAAGATCACAGCATCATCTCTCACTGCTGCCTCCTCTGTGCAGCATCAAGTCTGCATCTAATCTTTTGTCCACACAGGTCACATCTTATTGACTCTATTTCTGTTAACACAAAAAGCCTCTTTGCATAAAGTTATTCTCATTGCTACAGCCATGCATCTGGAATCATAATCACCCTAGCATAAGACCCTGAGATGTCAGAAGGGTACCTCAGTCACAAACCCACATAAGAACAATAAGGCCAGATAAGTGTACAAGCCTCAAAGCGGTGTCAAGAATTTTAATTTATTTGACAGGGAGAAGGAGATTGCAACAGAATACCAGAGGAGAACAAGTAGGGAAGCTGCTTTTACTATAATTTTATAGATAATTATTTCAGGTATGAAGGGATTATTGTAGTGAGATAAGGAAGAAAGTTTAATCCAAGAGGTATACAGATAAAGAGTCATGACATACTGACAGACTGGAAGCAAAAGTAAAAGTAAAAGAAAAATCAAAGTTAAGTGCAAGTCCCTGAGTCTAGGGCCCTGGAAAAGCAATTTTGGAGAAGAGAGACAATTTGACTGAGAAGACAAGTTTTGGTGTTGACAGGCTTCATTTTCTATATAGCCTGTGTTCACTTTCTACAAAGAAGAATATTTGATTAATCAAATATCTCATTCCCCAACTATACTAAATACCAAAACCAATATAACACTGTTATCAGAGATAAATCCTAGAGGCTACCAGGTTTCTTATAAGCTATACATAGTGCTCTAAAATAAGAAATTATTTCAACTTTGTAAAATTTTAAATATATAATTGAGGGGTGTGTGGGGGTGTGTGTGCCTGTGTGTATCAGTGAGTGAGAGACAGAGAGAGGGAAAGGAAGAGAGAAGAAAAATAGAAATAAAATTAGTTAATCTTGCAATAGTATTGGTTAGAAGAAATGCTTTTATTTCAGGAAAGACTTCCCATGGAAGAACATAGATTTTAGGACAGAAGATTGGGCTTCATTCTTAATAAGTGATTAGATAAGTAAACCTTACTTACTTTATTAAAGAAATAGAAAGAATAATTCAAATTAATTATTCACTTGCTTCTTGATCCAATGATAATCTGCCAAAAGTGAAACATAAGGATTTCTCTTAATTAAATTGAAAATAAATAAAAACATTTGTTTAGCTTGACTTTTGTGGAAACTTTTCAAGTATATTGGCCTAACATAATTAATTTATTCTCCCTTCTGGCAAAGCCAAATGTTATAATTATAAACTAATTGAGAAAATTTTAATCTAATTAAGGTACAACATTTATACTTTTTGAAATAACTAATGCTTGTTGATATTCATTCATTGTTTTGGAAAAATTATATCTCCTTTTTAGGCTCACCATCAAACATGAAAATGTTTATAAAAACATAAAGAATATCACTAAAACATTTATTCAAGCAAGTCAAAAAAAATAAATTTTTGATTGAAAAAATATATAACATACTTCTATTTAATCATCCTTCTCTTTCACTTATTTTACTACTTTAGTGATAATGTACTTTAAAAATGTGAGCTGAAAGAAATTACAGGTGAAAAAGTACCTGTCTCTGTTAAAATGTAAAGAGCAACTCTAGGTAACATACGTTGATTTATTCTGTGTTTAAGTCAAGGTAACAGCTGTTTCCAATTCAGGAGGCATATGAACAGCAGAGACCTTGTGGGCTCATCCACTCTTTAGTCTTTGGCACCCTGCAGAATAATTGAATTGAGTTTGGCGAAGTCTGGAACATCAACTGTATCAATGTAAAAGTATATTTTGTGGTGACTTTCCAATCAGTCTGAAATTTTTACAGAAACAAATGGGGGTTGGGGGAAGCCCACATAATTTTAGAGATAAGGTTACTTCTGCTTTTCCACAGCATAAACTGGCACTTTAGGGAAATTTCTGAGATAGTGGCTGATAGACGGAACTGAGGGCTGGTCATCTTCCCAGTTCCCCAGCCTCTCTTGGGATTAGTTAGGAACAAAGTGCACCAGCAATTCCACTTGAACTGAAATTATAGTTGGCAGGACACAAAAGCTTAATGTAGAAGGAAATATTAACCCAAGAAAAAAAAATCTATGTCTGGAAAAAGATAAAATACTGTAATTAGAGTGTCTGTTCAGAATCCTCTTTAGCTGTGAGCTGTGTTTGGGTTGCCTAAGATACTGGGTCTAGGTTCAAACAGGTATTCAGGCCCTTTCTGACATTTCTCTTTAAATTTGAATTCTTTGGGGTATGAGTTTTATGCCTTGTAAAATGGAATGGAAGTATTTACACTTACTTCTTCAGCAAAGGCAGATTTCTTTTTGGAAAGGCAGTGTTCTTTTTGGAAGAGAATTATTTAAACTCCCTAATTTTATTTGTTCAATTAAAGAGCTCTGTTTCCCCCCCATTATCGAGAAATAAAACACATTTCTGTTCTTTTTCTTCCCCGTACGTCACGGAGATGGGAGCATAGAAAACAACACCTACTCTGGTTGAGTCTCTCTCTGGTAGCAGCAAATAATCTGGGAACTTCTTTGTAGACAAGTATGAAGAAGGACGGAGTGGGTGGAATGAAATTTCACCCACAGGGCTCCTCTAGAGACACAACTTCCTTAAGGTCTCTAATAACCATCTTTCTGCAGTACAGTTAGTTAACATTTCTGAACTCTGGATTCTATTTCTCTTGCTTCAATTCAACACTTTTATTTCAAAGCTACAGACAAATCTAATGACCTCTATAGAGAAGTGATTTATTTGTTACATTCCATTGATTTACCACTAAGCTTGTGGGGATTTCTTTAAACTTTTATTATAAATATATTTGTTACTTTCCATTTTTGTATTTAATTTTCAAAAAAGTACTCTGGTAATTGTGCTAGTGATGATTGTTCTCATTAATTCTTGCCCCTGTGTTGTCTTGTTGCCTTTTAAATTCTGTTCCAAATGCCTTTTAAGTGGTATGCCACTTTGCCCTTCACTTGGACAAATAACAAATAAACTAAAGAGATGCACAGAAGAACTAATGCTAAACTATTTGCTGCAAGTTCTGGAGTGAAAGGAATCAGCAAAAGGATAGAAATTTGACATTTAAAATGAAATCAAAATAGTATCATTTATTATTATGTCATGAAAATAAAGGAATGTGTCTTCTGTTGAAAAAAATTAAAAACCTCATGCTGTAATATTTACATTAGAATCTTCGTCCATAATTGGGGGGGAGAAGACCTATTGAGTGTACTCCCCATCCTTTCAAGAAGGTGATAGATATTTTTGTTTGTTTAACTTGGATATGTAGTTAGTCATAATATAGTGTAAGGAAACTGTATGTTTCAGCAGAAAACTATGCATTGTCTATAGCTCACCATTCTGTTTTATCTGGCTGTGAGTCTATGGGAGCTATTTGCAACTTTTGTAAGCTATCAATAACTGATAGCAATAGAAAATAATTATTGTCTATAGACATGCAAATTTCACCTTCAGGTAGAGGTTCAACTGACTTCCTAATCTAGTTTTGCCTGCCTTTGCACATTCATGTCAACATTCATTTACTCTAAATAATAAGTTTCTGCTCTTTGGATTTTTTTCTTTGAACTGATTGTAACACCTCAGTGGTTTCCTCATTAATAAGTTAAATAAAATCTTTAACTTGTGTTTGTTTTTATATCTGTAAAGAGTCATGATTTTACTCACTTTTGAAAATTGTCTTTTAACAATGGTAAACACTAAGTAAATCACACAAAGGGCATAAGAGCTTTCTTTGATGAAATTCAAGCAATGACATTTTGGACTAGAACTCTATATAAAGAAAGAAAGAAAGAAAGTAATTCAAGCACAGACAGCCTCATTTAAATGTATATTCCTCCTATACATACTCTTTTTATTTAATAGCATTTACTACATTCTCCCTTATGTTGGAGTTCGGTGCATACTTGACTACTGCTCTCAACCAGATTTGTATAGTGGACATTTCTTAGTTGCTAACACAGCCTGAGTTAATCCTCCCTTCCTCTTTTTTGACAGCATCCAGATTTTTCTTTAAGAGCACATCCTCCCTCATTGTGGAACAACCATGATATCTAGCTGGGATTGTTCTTACTCAAGAACTTCAGATGTGAGCCCTAATTGGTCTAGACAAGTAATACATTCCCATCACCTTTGCCAGAGCCACTGGTTTACAGATGGACATATGAACCAAAGTTCCTCCATAAAGGTGAAACTCAAGTCTCTATTCAAGCAATTCTGGGAGCTATTGGCAGAAATAGAAGCTGATCCTAGAGAGAAGGCAACCTTACAATGAATCTGACACTACAAAGGGTGAAGTGAAGAGAAAACAAAAAACAAAAACAGTTCCCAGATTGTTGACTTTGCTGAACCACTGTGTCAAGCCACCCTGAAGCACACGTGTCCTATAGGCTTTGCAATCACATGAGAGAACAAATTTTCTTATTTTTTAATCCAGTTTGACTTGGTTTTAATTTACTTGCATCAAAATATTTCCTATATGATACACATTGTAGGTTTTCTGAGATTCGAACCTCTAATACACTATTTTCTTAATACCTCCCACAGCAAAAAGTAGGCACTCAAAGATGTTTTTAAATTGTATCACACTTTTTTCAAAAAAATTACTTGCACTCTTTCCAATTTTTACACTCCATTCTGTTGCGGGAAGTCAGGGACCCTGAATGGAGGGACCGGCTGAAGCTAAAGCAGAAGAACATAAATTATGAAGATTTCATGGGCATTTATCAGTTCCCCAAATTAATATTTTTATAATTTCTTACACCTGTTTTAATCCCTTAATCCCATCATCTTCATAAGCTGAGGATGTGTGTCACCTCAGGACCCTGTGATGATTGCATTAACTGTACAAATTGCTTGTAAAACATGTATGTTGGAACAATATGAAATCAGTGCACCCTGAAAAAGAACGGAATAACAGCAATTTTCAGGGAACAAGGAAAGATAACCATAAGGTCTAACTGCCTGCAGGGTCGGGCAGAATAGAGCCATATTTTTCTTCTTGCAGAAAGCCTACAGACAGATGTGCCTGTAGGAAAAATATCGCTGAATTCTTTTCCCAGCAAGGAATAGCCCTGGGGAAGGAATGCATTCCCAGGGGGAGGTCTATGAACGGCCACTCTGGGAGTATCTGTCTTATGTGGTTGAGATAAGGACTGAAATACGCCCTGGTCTCCTGCAGTACCCTCAGGCTTACTAGGATTGGAAAATTCCAGCCTGGTAAATTCTAGTCAGACCGGTTGTCTGCTCTCAAACCCCGTTTCCTGTTAAGATGTTTATCAAGACAATGCGTGCACAGTGGGACGTAGAACCTCATCGTAATTCTAATTTTGCCTTGTCTTGTGATCTTTATTGACCTTTGAAGCATGTGATCTTTGTGACTTACTCTCTGTTTGTACACACCCTCCCCTTCTAAAATCCCTAATAAAAACTTGCTGGTTTTACAGCTCGAGGTTGCCATCAGGGTCCTACCAACATGTGATGACACCCCCGGAGGCCCAACTGTAAAATTTCTCTCTTTGTACTCTTTCTCTTTATTTCTCAGACCAGCTGACACTTAGGGAAAATAGAAAGAACCTACACTGAAATATTGGGGGATGGTTCCCCCGATATGACTCCATCTTTTTTTTTTTTTTTTTTTTGTATTTTAAAGCCGCTTTATCTCTGGCTTCTATCTTCTTTCTCATTTCCTCCAATACTTATTCCCTTAATTGTGACTAAACTATCTGTTTATTCCTTTACTTCTTACTTCAGGTATTTCATTTTGTACTATTAGCAAAAAATATGTATATTGTTTCTAATTGGATTATAAAGCCTTCTTACTTCCAAAGCTCTTCCATAGTGAGATAAGACAGAAGAAGTCGCCCGTGAAATACAACCTAACTGATGTAATCTTTTCATCAGCTTTATGGATGCTCTGTGTGCCCTCGACTTTCTTCTTCAATTATAAATTGTCCCATTACATATTAATAAATCGTTAGAATAAGTTGAGCTTTGTCTTCATCAATTGCTATTTTGAAAGAAAAGAACAATCTCAAACACCTATCTAAAATGAAGTTGCACAGTTGCACAATTAGGTAAGTAGAATGACAGTTTTGAGGACACATTAAACATATCTGTTGATTCAACCTCACTAACTGTGAAAGAGATGGAGATTACACAAAACATATTAATTTCCTCTCCCTTTCTATCAGAAAACATTTTTAAAGTAACAACAAATGCTAGAGAGGGAAAATTAGAAAGATTAATAAAATGCAAGAATATTTTAAAAGATTATGTGTGAACAGTAATCCTGAAAAGACTATTTTTTTAGTTATGTAAACCATGCTTGTCTTTAGGTGATGGGAATTTAGATAAAATTTCTCTTTTCTCTTTTTTTGTATGTAGAAAAGCCTTTTTTTAAAAAAACAACAACAAAAAAAGTGCATTTAGAGATAAGCATGGCTTCTCCAATGATCCTTCTTTGCTCTTATCTAAATAACTTCATCTATTTAACTGTTCATTATAGAGTTTTGGGTCCCCTTTTAGCCTTGTGTACATGTGATACAAACTGAATGCAACACTTCATGCCTGAGGTAAAAAGCACACAAACAAACCAACAGAAAAACAATGAAAATCTGGTGAAACCAAAAAAAACGCCTATCTGTTGATTTAGATATTTATTTTATCAAGTTGAAATACTTGCATTTGTTTATAATAGCAAAAACATGCAAAAATATGTAAATGTCCTTGAAAAGGAGAATGGTTTAATATGTTGTATGAGATGCTGAATATACAAACAGACAATTTCCGGATCATACATGACAATAGAACTCTGAGCTATAACATCTGCAACAACTGTTCAGGAAGACAAACGCCCACCTCTCCAAACATCAGCTGAGAATGGTCAGAACTTGGTAAATGACTGCCACCTTCCCTACATTTTGTTTCTTCTTCCAACTTAGTATGAAAGAGGGAAAGTAAAATATACCCTCCAAACCAGCCGTACATATCATGCTTCTATTTAACTGTTTCCAGTTTCTCCATGCCTACAATTTCCAATCAGAGCATACAGAAGTTCTTCCCTTTGGTTCACTATGAAGTTTTCTCACTTCCCTGCTTGTCCTTGAGTTATTGCCAGATGCAAGATGGTGGCTGACTCCCTTGCTATATAAACATTGACTTAATGGAATGTTTTATAGCCTTTAGAAGGAATCAAAAGACCTATATGATATATTTTAAGAAAAAAACAAGTTACATGCAATACGAACTCCCCTATACTTTGGAATATAAATTAGATTAATATGTAGTAAAATTGAAGAAGTGCCTACCTTATGACACAGTTAGTTTACTCAGGTATAAGCTTTAGAAATTTTTCTTTCATATGAACACTATATATAAAATCTCAATAGCCTCATTTTTATAAAGGAAAAAATTAAGAAATAATTCAAATGATCACCATCAAATGATTAGATCAACAAATTGTGTAATATTCACATGGTGAGGTTCTACTATGCTTAAAGAATTAATAAGCAAAAGTTGTATGCATTAATAGTGGTGGATCTCTAAACCAAAATGTAGAATAAACAAAGAAACTTAGAAAAATATGTGTAGGATGATATAATTTACATGCAGATCAAACCAGACAAAATTAAAATATGCATAATTTTGGTGTGCTGTAAAATAGTAAAGATATAAGGAAAAGCAAAAGAACATTTCAACTACAATTTAAAAGTATTGGAGGAGAAGTATAATTGAGAAGGGCATACAACTTGAAGAGTACTTATAATATTCCATTGCTTAAACAGGTGATTTGAGTTTTTCATCATTCTTTAACTCTTACATTTATGCATTATCTATACTACTGTATGCTTGACATATGTCATGATAAAATATTTTTGTTACAAGAAAGTTGCATGTTCTAAAATCTATATGGAAAGGCACAGAACCTAGAACAGCTAAAATAGTCTTGAAAAAGAAGAATAAAATGGGAGAAATAATAACTCCACCTTCTGTCAAGACATATTATTATTAAAATAATAGTAATTATGACAGTGTGGGATTGGCCTTCTACAGACAAAAAATTAACTCCCACGTAAATATCAAATCTTTTACAAATACTAACTCAAATGGATCATAAACTTTGATGTGAAATATAAAATTATAAAACTGTTAGAAAAAATTATAGAGAAAATCTGTTAGACCTAATGCTAGGCAATCAGTCCTTAGACTTGAAACAAAAAGTGTGAGTCACAAAAGAAAAAAAAATTGATACATTGGACCTCATCAAAATTAAAAACTTTTGATTTGAGAAAACCTCAGTGAAAAGAATGAAAAGACAAGGCAGACTCAGAAAAGATATTTGAAAACCATATATCTGAAAAAGGACTGATACTTAGAACACAAAAAGAACTCTCGGAATTCAACAGGAAAAAAAAAATCTAATCAGTAAAAGGCAAAGACATGAAGAGATATTTCACCAAAGAGAACATGCAGATGGCAAAAAAGCACATGAAAGAATTTTATTTTTAGCCATTAGAAAAATGCAAATTAAAATCACAAGGAGCTATTACTACACACCTAGAATGGCTGAATGCTAATAACATCAAATGCTGGACAGGACGCAGAGAAACTGAATCTCATACACTGCTAGTGGGAATGTAAAATGGTATATTTTTTTTGAAATGTTTGAAAAACTTAAAAACAGTATGTTAGTATCTTATAAAGTTAAATATACTTACAATATGACCTAGCAATCCCACTGCTATATGGTTCATTCAGAAATAAAAACAAAGTCCATACAAAGACTACCATGTGAGGGTTCACAGCAGCCTTATTTACAAAAGCCGAAATCTTGAAGCAACCCAAATACTGATCAATCAATGAATGCATAAACAAATTATGGTATAATTATGATATAGAATACTACTTAGCAATAAAAAGGAATAAAATGTTAATACATATAACAACATAAGTGAGTCTCAAAAACATGCAAAGTGGAAAAAAAATCAAACACAAAAGACTACATAACATTTAATTCAATATATAGAACATCTATAAAGGCAAAACTATGGTGACAGAAAGCAGATTGGTGGTTGCCTGGGTTGGGAATCATGAGAGGAGATTCATTGAAGAAGGGCAGAGAAAACTTTCTAGGGTGATAGAACTGCACTATATGTTTGTGGTAGTAGTTTTTACATGATTGCATATGTTACAGGCTGAATTGCGTCCCTGTATTAGTATGTTCTCATATTGCTATAAGGAACTACCTGAAACTGGGTAATTTATGAAGAAAAAAGTTTTAATTCACTCAGTTTCACAGGCTGTACAGGAAGCATGGCTGGGATGGCCTCAGGAAACTTACAATCATGGAAAAGTGAAGAGGAAGCAGGCACATCTTCACATGGCACAGCAAGAGAGAGAGAGAGTGAACAAGGAAGTTCTACACACATTTAAACAACCAGATCTCATGAGAACTCACTCACTATCATGAGAATGGCAAGGGGGAAGTCGGCCACCATGATCCAGTCACTTCCTATCAGGCCCCTCCTCCAACATTCAGGATTACAATTTAACATGAGATTTGGGTGGGGCCATGGAGCCAAACCATATCAGTCCCCATTAAAATTTACATGTTGAAGTCCTAACCCCCAGTACCTTAAAACATGACCATGTTTGGAGAAAGGGTCTTGAAAGTGGTAACTAAGGTTATTAGGAGGAACTAAGGTAATTAAGTTAAAATTAGTTCATTAGGAAGGACTTTAATCCAAAATGATTAGGGTCCTTATAAGAAGAGGAAGTTTGGACGTAGACATAGATGGAAGACGGTGTGAACACACAAGGAGAAAAAGGTCATATAAAAAACCAAGAAGAAGAGATCCTTCCCCTGCAACCTTCAGAAAACCAACCTGCTTATCCTTGATCTTAAACTTCTAACCTCCAGAACTCTAAGACAATAGATTTCTATTGTTTAAGCTTCCTAGCCTATGATAATTTGTTATGGCAACCCTAGCAAAATAATTCTGCATACAATTATGAAACTGTACACTTATGGTTGGCAAATTTTACTATATGTGAGTTATACCCAATAAAGCTTATGGGGGGGCATAAAACAGTCCCATTATCATTAAAAATAATAACAATAATAATTGTATTATTCCTGAAGTCACTATTTGACTCAACTTCTCACTTCTAACTGCCTTGAAAGCAGTGATTACTGTTTTTCTACCTCTCAGGGAGTAAAAAAGTAAGACCCTTTTCTACTGAATAGCTAAGCAAGACCCTTCTGTCCTGCAGGTTTGAAGTACTGTCAATTTAACAAGTCAAATTAGTGATATATCCCAAGGTACCTGTACACATTTATCTTATTGTGATAACAGAGCTAGTCTGCTCTCTAAAACTGAAAAAGTAAGAATATATAATAGGCAAGTTTCTTAGGATAAGCCTTTTCAAACCCGAAGATGAAAAATGAATAATTTTTCAATACATATCAGGCAATGTCATTTTAAATTAAATTTTTGCCCTTGTGCCTACCTTTCAGTGAAAACAAACAAACAAAGCTTTCTTTGTGAGAGGCAAAGCAATATACCAGAAAGACTCTCAGGAGATTTCTCAAAACAGCATATCAAATGCACAAAACAAAATAGTACAGAGCAACTGTTCTATAGGATTTTGTGGTCTTATTTGATTTTCTTTGAAATTTACTTATGATTATGATCTCTCATTTAGAAAGTAAAATCATGTCATTTTTATGTCATGATGAACAGAGAAGATAGAAAACAGATAATTAATTTCAATAAATATTCCCTAGTATATTCTCTGCATGAAAACAATAAGAGGGTAAAATTTGAAGATAACGTGTGGTCTTTGTGGCCGGGAGTTCCAATTAAGTGTAATCATATGCAGTTGCCATTGTTGGCGCAAGAAGATTTAACAATTATTGTTGCAGACAGGTTGCGGCATGATAGTAACGCAGGTGATTTTACTTGATTTTATTTTGCTATCCTTTTGAAAGGACTGATGATCTTCTGGGACATCTACAATATCCAGCTCCTCTGAAATTCAAGAAAACACATCACTGCAGTCATCAGGAAAAGGGACAATACTTTGTGTGAGTCAGGATGAAAAATTACTTACACAGATGCCTAAAGCTATGCTATAGATACTGATGAAGAATGACCAGGAAACTGGAGGAAATCTAGAAATCTTGATCTGAACATTATAAAACTGGAGGCCAGGGTCTCTGACATTGGTCTATAAGGTTAGTGGTTTAGAGAAAAGGAGGACTGTACAGAAAGATGAGAGAAAGGCCTGGAAGCAAAGTGTTTCAAGTCAGGATTTTTTAAACCCAATTTATGGATTTATCTATGGCAGAAAGTTCCAAGGCATTTCACACAATTCACAATCAAAAGTGACAAATGTTTTTCTCTCTGCATCGTTTTACTTTCTGCTGGCACATAGAAGTGTAAGCAAAGAGGAATCAATAAAGTGATTTTTTTTAGGCAAGACATGACCTTGAGAAAACTTGTCACATGCCAGCCAGATTGTTGAAGAAAATTTTAGACATGGCAGATAGATCAGAACCTCAGAGCCAAAAGGACGTGTAGCTCTCAGAAAACCAGAAGCCAAGTCTCATCCCACAATCCAGTGTTCGAGGCAACAAATCTCTGTATGCCTTTCACCTCATCTTCAGTTCCGAAAATTTGTCATCTTCACCTGAGGTGAGAATTAATAAGGAACACAGCAAGATTACTCTTTGGAGAATGCTATTATTATACCAGTGGGTCTTAAAATGCTCTGAAGGAATTGCCAGGTTTGGTGAGAGTTTTTTGGTACTTACTGCACAGACAATGTGGTCATGATAAATATATTTAATTTGTCTCAGAGCCCAGGGCTTCTGGATATTGCTCTCACATAGCAGTACTCATACAATAATTTTGGAAGGCTTCAGAACTTCAAAACAGTTTGGAAACTTTGTTTTCTATTATTTGGGTCGTTATTAAAGAAAAGTAAGATACTGCTCTTTATGAGACTTTGTATTCTGATCTTTAGGTCATAGTGCTATTAGAGTATGAGAGGGTAGGGGAAAATGAGATAAATGTGGGAGAGAGAGGGACAAATTTTGGTGGGTAAAGCATAGAAGCGTTGTCCTACATTTTCACATGATGGAAGCCTTCCTTTTTTTCCTTATTCTGCCTTTCTTCTCATTTTGAAAAATGACATTTTTAAAAATCTTGGCCGGGTATGGTGGCTTACATCCATAATCCCAGCACTTTGGAAGACCGAGGTGGGCAGATCATGAGGTCAGGAGATCGAGACCATCCTGGCTAACATGGTGAAACCCCGTCTCTACTAAAAATATTAAAAAAAAAAAAAAATTAGCCGGGCGTGGTGGTGGGCACCTGTAGTCCCAGCTCTTTGGGAGGCTGAGGCAGGAGAATGACGTGAACCGGGGAGGCTGAGTTCGCAGTGAGCTGATTTCACACCACTGCACTCTAGCCTGGGTGACAGAGTGAGACTCCATCTTAAAAAAGAAAAAAAAAATATTTCTTTTCTGAATTAACCTATTGAAGATAAAATTTGTTTCCTTTAAAAAGTGTCTCTAGTGAGAAAATACAAACTAACCTTTCAGTGGTTTGGAACAATTGACTCCCCATTTGACAAATAAATCAGATGTCTGCCTGACTCGAAAAAAGAAATTGCCTCTTGACCTGAGAAGAGAGATCTGTAAAGTTTGGATCTGCCTAAATATGTTGACAAGTGGGTTTCATCTTAGGAAAAAGCATGTGTAAGCAGTGTTATCCAAGACTGCAAATGCATATAAAAGAAAAACAAGTGCAGAAATAAAAATCTACTTGGAATATTTTCCCCTCTACTCAAAGTGGAGAGCAAATCACATTAACAGCTATTTATTGAAATACCTTCTGTTCTCCCTGACAGTTAATACTAAATAAAACTAACCACAGGGAGAAAATTAGAAAAGTTTAATAAAGTGAAAATATAACAATACCATGGGTTACAGTAATACATGTATTCATCTCTTAGGGGCTGCCGTAAACTGGGTATCTTAAACAACAAAAATTCATTGTCCCACATTCTGTAGGCTAGAAGTCTAACATCAGTGTGTCTGCAGGGTTAGCTCCTTCTGAAAGTGATGAAAGAATCTTCCCCTTGTCTCTCTCCTGGCTTCTGGTGGTTTTCTTTGGTTTGTGGATGGATCACCCCAATTTCTGCCTTTATCTCTACATGAGGTTCTCCTCACTCATTTGTCTATGTCTATGTCCAAATTTCTTTATGTATAAGGACATCAGTCATATTGGATTAGCAACCACCCCAGTGAACTCATCTTAACTTGATTATCTGCAAGACTCTATTTCTAAATGAGGCCACATTCACAGGTACCAGAGGTGAGGACTTCAATATGTTTATGGAGGCTATAATTTAACCCATAACAAATATTGTTGCTTATTTGTAGTAAACACTCACTCTGTGAGCTAATTTGCTAATTAGATTAAACTACAACTATCCCAGTGACATCCTTTACAGAACTAGAAAAAAAAAATTTTAAATTCATATGAAACCAAAAAAGAGCCTGAATAGCCAAGTCAATTCTAAGCAAAAAAAACAAAGCTGAAAGCATCATGCTACCTGACTTCGAACTATACTATAGGGCTACAGTAACCAAAACAGCATCATACTGGTACAAAAGCAGACACATATACCAATGGAGCAGGGTAGAGAGCGCAGAGATAATGCTGCACACCTACAACCATCTGATCATCAATGAAGCTGGCAAAAACAAGCAATAGGGAAAGGACTCCTGTGATGGTTAATATCGAGTGTCAACTTGATTGGATTGAAGGATGCAAACTATCATTCCTGGGTGTGTCTGTGAGGGTGTTGCCAAAGGAGATTAACATTTGAGTCAGTGGACTGGGAAAGGCAGACCCATCCTCAATCTGGGTGGGCACAATCTAATCAGCCACCAGCATAGCCAGAATAAAAGCAAGCAGAAGAACATGCAGACTAGACTGGCTAATTCTTCTGGCTTCCAGCTTTCTCCTATCCTGGATGCTTCTTGCCCTCAAACATCAGACTCCAAGTCCTTCAACTTTTGGACTCTTGGACTTACACCAGTGATTTGCCAGGGGCTCTTAGGATTTGGACACAGACTGAAGCCTGCACTATTGGCTTCCCTACTTTTGAGGTTTTGGGACTAGGACTGGCTTCCTGGATCCTCAGTTTGCAGATGGCCTATTATGGGACTTCACCTTGTGATCATGTGAGTCAATTTTCCTAATAAACTCTCCTTCCTATATACATCTACCCTATTAGTTATATCCCTCTAACTAATTAGAGAACCCTGACCAATACAACCCCTTATTCAATAAATGGTACTGGAATAACTAGCTAACCTTATGCAGAAGATTGAAACTGGACCCTTTCCTTATACCATATATAAAAATCAACTCAAGATGGATTCTAGACTTAAATGGAAATCATAAAATTATAAAAACCTTGGAAGATAACCTAAGAAATATCATTCTGGACATAGGAACAGGCAAAGATTTCATAAGGAAGACACAAAAAGCAATTACAATGAAAGCAAAAATTGACAAATGGGATCTAATCAAATTAAAGAGTTTCTGCACAGCAAAAAGAAACCAAAACTATCAACAGAATAAACAGAAACCTACAGAGTGGGAGAAAAATTTTGCAAAATACGCATCTGATAAAGATCTATCCAGAATCTATAAGGAACTTAAATTAACAAGCAAAGAACAACCCCATTAAAACGTAGGCAAAGGACATGAACAGACACTTTTCAAAAGAAGACATACACACAGCCACCAAGCATATGAACAAAATACTCAACATTACTAATATTTAGAGAAATGCAAATCAAAACCACAATGAGATACCACCTCACACCAATTAGAATGACTATTAATAAAAAGTCAAAAAAATAACAGATGTTGGTGAGTTGTGGGGAATGCTTATGTACTGCTCGCGGGAGTGTAAATTAATTCAGGCATTGCAGAAAGCAGTGTCACAAATCCTAAAAGAACAAAAACAGAATTACCATTTGACCCAGCAATCCCCTTATTGAGTATATACCCAAAGAAATACAAGTCATTCTGCCATAAAGACACATGCACATGTATGTTCATTGCAGCACCATTCCCAATAGTAGTCATGGGATTAACCTAAATGCCCATCAACTGTAGACTGATAAAGAAAATGTGGTGCATATACATCATGAAATACTTTGTGGACATAAAACAGAATAATATATTGTCCTTTGCAGCAACACGGTTAGAACTGGAGGCCATTATCCTAAGCAAACTAACACAGGAACAAAAAAAAAAACCAATACCGCATGTTCTCACTTGTAAGTGGGAGCTAAATAATGAGAACACATGGACACATAAGGAGGAACAACAGACAGTGGGGCCTATAGGAAGGTGAGAGGAGGGCGAGGATCTGAAAAAGCACCTATCGGGTACTATGCTTAGTACCTGGGGGAGAAAATAATCTGTACACCAAACCTCCATGACACAAGTTTACCTACATAATAAAGCAGCACATGTACCCCTGAACCTTAAGTGAAAGTTAAAAGAGAAAGAAAAAGATGACTATCTTTCAGCAGACTTCACATGGTCAAGGATAGAGTCTGAGGTAATAAGAAGGTTTGACAATAGAAAAGCTCCTCAGCATTTGGATGCTGAGGTCTGTGTCTGTTTCTTTGGGCTACCTTACAGAGACATGCAAGACAACAGTTTTTCTCTTCAGGAGGCAGCATCAAAGAGGATTCTGAACCCTTAGAAACCACAAGCCCAACACAGCAGACAGACATGTGATGGAGCCCCATGTGCTCAACAGCACAGAAGGAAACCAATACAATTTGGAAAATGGTTGATTCTATTAGTTATCTGTACCGTGTAATAAAAGCTGCTAGAAAAGGCACAAAAACCTGTGTTATTGGGGGGTTGTGCCTATCTTTTTAGATTTTTTTGTTTTAGGAAAAGACTTTGTTCTTCATTTGTCTTAGTTCTTTCTCCAAGAAGGCTATACTAAACATGTCACAAAATACAGATGAGTCAAAAAGAGACTTCTTTTCTGAAGACTGTCAGTAGACCTCTCTTGATGTCTTCCTGACAGGTGATACAGATTTTCGTCATCATCCCCCAACAGGAAACTATTAACAGGTTTTGTCTGTGGCAGTGGTTCTGACAGTGTGGTCCACAGACCATCAGCATCAGCATTATCTGGGAATTTTTCAGAAGTGCAAATTCATTGGTCCCATCCCCAGACCTCCCAAATCAGACACTTGGAGGGTGAAGTCAGGCCATCTGAGTAAGCACTCAAAGAAATTCTGAAGCTCCCTCAAGTTTGAGAATCACTGATCTCCACTAAAGTAAAATATTGCCTTCCAAAACAATTTGAACAAAAACTATCAGACTTTTTCATAATCAGTGTTTATGGTTTGCTTTAAGTAGTATGTTTAATATTAAAGGCTATAGTGCTCCCTTGAATATTAGTTAATAAAATTTTAGAATTATTTTCTTTTAGAAAGCTATACATGTCATGATGTTTTAGTGATGCGTGTTCAAACTTTCTCTGAGAGGAGAATTATTCTTCCAAAAGCAGCCATTGCCAAAAAGATTTCAGACACAGAAGCTTTGTCCATCTCATTCAGATTAGAAAAGCCTTCTCTTAGGAGCTCTGAAAACTATTTACTTTGAATGTCTTGCTTTAGACAGTTTTTAAAACACAAATGTCATCTCAGACCTGCTGAATCAGAATCTTTGTGAGTAGAGACTCAAGTATTTTCAAAACTATGCACAGATGAAGCAAGGCATACCTTGTTATGAACTATAGAACAGACTTTACAAATTCTATTCTCCCCTTCCTCTGAACAGCGATTATTTTTAAAATGAAAACCATCTGGCCTGCTAAAGTCACTTGAGAGGGTAATTAGCTATCTTTAAATAAATAAATCCCTTTTGCTACTTCTTTTGAAGAATACCGCATGGAGAAAAGGCAAGCCCAGCTGAAGGCAGTGGGAAGGAGCCTAATACAGAGGAAAAGATGCAGTATCAAAGGGCTTAGCCACATTTTGTAGTAATAGTTTTTATTTATTGAGTACCTACCATATACCAGAGATTTAACTTACATTATTTTAATATATATTAACTCTAATACTTTCAACAACCTTAAAAGACAGTTACTGTTAGTTGTATTTTATAGCCTAGAAAACTTGGACACTGTAAAGGAAAGTGACTTGACCACGGGCGCAAGGGTGGAAAATTGAATTTGAAGTCAGATCTCTCTAGAGTTCTTCTATTCTTTCTGTAGTGCTGTCATTCAAGGACGTGTCAGACATTGAGGCTTCATTTCAAAGAAATAGGCTGACAAAACCTAACAGCAGGAAATCCAGAGGCAAGTATGCAGCTAGAATTAGTGGCACAGGCTAGAAGGTAGCAGAAATCAGATCCCACTAAAACATCCCACAACAGAAGAATGGTGAAAAATAGATTATTTTTAAAAGTTGACATTTGTTGAAGTTTTACAGTACGCTAGGCTCTATTCCAAACACTTTCCCTGTTTGAACTGATCCTTGTAAAAAAATTGTGAAGTAAACATTATTATTCTCTCAGTTTTACAGGGAAGTTAAGCAATTTGCCTAAGGTCGCTGGGGTTTGACTTAGACCTAGTCTAGTCTCAGAGAATGAGCTCTTACTCATTATGGAAACTACTATGTGTTACTATGATGATATTACCATAGAGTCCATAAAATGATAAACATGTAGACTATATCATCACAAATTTTTATAACAAATATGATATACAATTCAAAAATATTGAATAATTAACTTGTTCAGTTGCATGATATAAGTGTAAAAATTGATATATACTTTCTGTATTATGTTCAAGGGGTAGTTTTTTTAGGGGTTAGAGTTGCTATTTCTTGCCATGTAACAAACTAACTGAAATTTAGTGGCTTAAAACAACAAACACATATCGTTTCACAGTTCCTGTGGATTTTGAATCTTGGCGTGGTTTGGGCTATGAAGAAGCTGTTGGCGGATGCTGCAGTCTCCAGTTTGAGGTGGGTCTGATTTCAAGCTCACAACATGGCAGCTGCTTTCTCCAGAGCAAAAGGTTTGGAGAGAAAGAGAGAGAAGGAAAGGAAGAGGAAAGACACAGGGTTTTGGTGATGTAATGAGAGAAGTGATATCCTATCACTTTTGCCGTAGTCTGTTTGCCAGAAGTGAGTCCCTAGGTCCAGCCCACACTCATGGGCAGAGGATCACCCAAGGAGAGGCTGAACACCAGGAGGTGGGACCATTGTGGCTGCCTATCATGGCACAGATGTGTTTTATTATTACTATACTGTGATGAACACCTTTCTTCAAGTTATTTTGGGGCACATTTCCCAAAATTAAATACTTTAAGCACAGCTTTTGAAGAGCTTCAAAGCTCTTAAAAACGAATGTAGTAGGCCCTTTGTATCCACAAGTTCCACATTTCTGGTTTTGGCGTCTGTGGATTCAACTAACTATGGATCAAAAATATTTTAAAAAATAAAAATTATAAAATTAAAAATACAGTATAACAATTTTGTACATAGCATCCACATTGTATCAGGTATTATAAGTAATCTAGAGATTATTTAAAGCATATGGGAGGATGTGTATTTTATATGCAAATACATCATTTTACATGAGGGACTGGAGCATCCGTGGATGTCGGTATCCACGGGGTTCCTGGAACCAATCACTTGCAGATACTGAGAGGTAACTTTATAACTACGTATAGTTGAAAGACACTTTACATATGTTATCCTACTTGGTGCTTCAAAGTATTTTTTTGCTTCAAGTCTCACACTGATTTTTTGTAAATGTCATAATGCTTTTCTTATTACTTATTATGGAAACACATATAAAAAGAGGGAAAATAAAAGATTTCACAGATTGGCCACAGCACTGAGCCCAGGACCTAATGCAATAGCACAAATAAATTAAAGATGGAAGGAGGCTTAATGGAATAGGTGGGAAAGGGAGCCAGTTTGAAAGTACAGATGTATTTATGAATTCCTATAAGCCTGGGGGATAGTCTAATGAAAATACAGAACTGAAGGCCAGGTGAGGGGTTAGGATTAGAGAGCTTTTTCTTACCATTTATTTTTTATTACAATAGTAACATGCATTCATTGCAAAATATTCAAACAATGTTAGAATGCATAAAAACATAAAAATCTTATGGTCACACAACCAAGAGATGTATGCTATTAATATTTTATAAGGCACTTCATAGAAATATATATTTGTGCATACAAAAAAAATTGGTATGCAGAGACTGTGACTCTGTCTTCTAAAAGGCGTCACATGATTCTCGTAAGTGGTGAGTATGGGTGGGTTAATCCCTTTAATCTCAGAGACTGCTGAGGGTAGGAGTGGGAAAAGAGGAAAATGTCTCTGCCTCTGCCAGTTCTCCTGTCCTACTAAAGGATAGGCCCTGGGCTGAAGGAAATGTTGTTCAGCAGAGCGTTTTAGAGTCTTTGCATGGGCAAAGGTAGTTCCTGGACCTGAGAAAAGGCCAGCGAGTTAAACTGCTTCGTATCATAAAGCAAGAGGAATTGTGATTGACCATGAAGCCAAAGAAAAGAGTTCTTCAAAATAGAGAAGCAGGAGAGATTGGGGGAAGCCTAAAGGACTTTCAAAGACATATATATCTAACATCCATCTTTTGCTTTATTTTGTGATAGTCTCTTTCCTCTAGTTTTCAGTAGAAAATATGTGTAATTATACACATGTGATTGAAAGGGGCTCCCTTTTGTATCTTGGGTGACCTGCTATAGAACAGGGATACAATAAAGAAGTCAAAGAACTAAGGCTTTGAGCATTTAAATAAAATAGCCTAGACTACAGAGCTAGTACTTTGAAAAAATGGATTCAAAAGCAGGAAATCTCTCTCCAAAGACTCTTGTTCAGCAACAATATTGCTTTCCCCAATTCTGTAGTACTACTCAATAAATAGGAGATTACTTTTTAACATTCTTTTTATTTATTTATTTATTTATTTTAATTCTGGAATACATGTGCAGGACTTGCAGGTTTGTTACATAGGTAAATGTTGGTTTGCTGCACCTAACAACCCATCACCTAGGTATTAAACCCCTCATGCATTAGTTATTTATCCTGATGCTCTCCCTTCCCCTGTTCCTTGCTATTCTTTAAATATAATTTTGTGTCCTGGATTTTTACTTTACAATATGTTCTGAATATGTTTAAATGACAACCAATGTGAATTTGTATTACTAGTTATCAAGCCCAACTGGTTTACATGTGACACATTTTTTTAAAAACTTGACATCCAAGCCACATCTATAAATTCTGATTTAATTAATTTGAATTAATCACTGGTCCACATGGAGATTTAAATCTGGATGAGTCTAAACAGAACATTCAGAGGAGGTAAAACTATAGAGAGAATATGTCACACCAAAGAGTTTGGAAATATTCACTTTGAGAAAGTGGTCAAATAAATGAAAAAATTTAAAAAGAAAAAAATTACTTTTTTGGAGATGGAGTCTTGCTCTGTCACCCAGGCTGGAGTGCAGTGGTGCAATCTCGGCTCACTGCAAGCTCTGCCTCCTGGGTTCACGCCATTCTCCTGCCTCAACCTCCCAAGTAGCTGGGACCACAGGCGCCCACCACCGCACCCGGCTAATTTTTTGTATTTTTAGTGGAGACGGGGTTTCACTGTGTTAGTCAGGATGGTCTCGATCTCCTGACCTCATGATCCGCCCATCTCGGCCTCCCAAAGTGCTGGGATTACAGGTGTGAGCCACCGCGCCCGGCCCCAAAATATTACTTTTTAAATTTTTTCTTTACTCTTTTTGTAAGAGATTCAGAAATATTTGGAAAGTCAATAATGTCAAGAATTGTCAGGAGTTTTACACAAATTAAGATAAAAACAAAGGCCCTGGATTAGCAAAAAGGGGGTGACACACTGACGGTGTAAATTAATTCAACCATTGTGGAAGACAGTGTGGTGATTCCTCAAGGATCTAGAACCAGAAATACCATTTGACCCAGGAATTCCATTGCTGGGTATATACCCAAAGGATTCTAAATCATTCTACTATAAAGACACATGCACATGTATGTTTATTGCAGCACTGTTCACAATAGCAAAGACTTGGAGCCAACCCAAATGCCCATCACAGATAGACTGGATAAAGAAAATGTGGCACATATATACATTGGAGTACTATGCAGCCATAAAAAAGGATGAGTACATGTCCTTTGCAGGGACATGGATAAAGCTGGAAACCATCATTCTCATCAAACTAATACAGGAATAGAAAACCAAAACACCACATGTTCTCACTTATAAGTGGCAGTGGAACAATGAGAACACATGGACACAGGGAGGGGAACATCACACACCAGGGCCTGTCAGGGGATCGGGGGTTAGGGGAAGGATAGCATTAGGATAAATACCTAATATAGATGATGGATTGGTGGGTGCAGCAAACCACCATGGCATGTGTATACCCATGTAACAAACCTGCATGTTCTGCACATGTATTCCAGAACTTAAAGTATTAAAAAAGAACAGCTTTGTAAAATACAAAAAGGAAAAATGACGAGTGACAGATAATCTTAGAATAACAACAATGTGGTGGGCAGGCTGACATACCAGCTGGGGGTAGGTGGGACACACACTGCAAGAGGTTAAGTAAAAAGACAAATGAATAAGGAATGAAGGTAATAAGAAAGTGAGAATAACTCCCTAAAAATCAATTAGTAATTATAGAGGAGGGAAAATAGTAACTTCGCTACAAAGAATCTAGAAGGCATTGCCAAGTGATCAAAGTTAACCTCACCTTTGCAAGTGAGGATAATGGAACAACCTGACATGTGCTTCCCAACATGATGCATAGAGAAAGACATATTATGTCATATGTCCTCTGAAAATGCTTGAGCTGAATCCAACCATGAGAAAATATCAGACAAGCCAGGGTTGACCAACATAATCCAAAATTACTTGACAAAACTGTCAAGCTCAAGAAAAACAAAAGGTTGAAGAATTGTTCCAGATTTAAAAAAACTCAAAAGGGATTATACTTAAATATAATTCATGATTGAGACTGGGCCAGAATTCCAAAGATGTCCCCCCAAGATTCCCTTTATAATATTCAATCAAACACTAAATTATGTCTGCAGGGAGGGTTCTTCCACGATGACAGATTTGTATAGGTGTGTACCATAGAGGGAGGTAGAGTGTTCACAGAGGCCACTGTGAGCCCAGTGGCATAGAAGATGCTATTCAGTCAAAAGTAATACAGAAAAACAAAAGGACAGATGATGAACACTAAGAAAAGAAAAAAAAGTTGGCTTTTGGATTCTAGTGTAGGAGAGGACTGTTATACCTCTTCATTCTTTTCTAGAGAAGTAGAACCATTTTCAGTTTTGAGACTTGACTGAGGAAGTGTTGAAAAGAAAGCCCTGTACAGGGGACACCAAGAAAATCCTTGTACACATGAGAGTTCCTTAAGAACTCCTGGACCTACTTACAAGAAGCATCAAATGTCAGTGTTTCTAGAATTGGGAATGGGATTTACAGACTGGAGTTGTCCCAAAATTGTCAGGGTCCAAATGCAATCAATCCATTTAATGTTTTATTTGTTTTCTGTTACCTAAGAATTAAGTCTCTCAATATAGGTTTCAGCTTCCAATTTAATTAGACTCCTTTAACACCAGATCACTCAAGTAGATAAGAATCAACATGAACACGTTGCTGAATGTGTCAAGGCTACATTACTTTCAATCTAAATGAAAATTTTTCCTTGTATTTTATAGGTTTTATTACTTAATAACACCTGTCTGAACCAAAGAGACCAAATACTGAACAAAATAATTAGTAAGTAGTGTGAAGAAGTGTTCTCAAGCTTTGGTTCACAGACCACTGAGATTCCCAAGACTCTCAGGAAGTTCATAAGGTCAAAAATATTTTTATTACAATACTAAGGTGTTATTTTTGTTCTGCTGTGTCAACGTCGGCACTGCTGGTGCAAAAGCAATGATGAGTAAAATTGTGAGTTCTTTGGCATGAGTCAAGGCAGTAAATAAAGAAAAAGAGGGCCGGGCGCGGTGGCTCAAGCCTGTAATCCCAGCACTTTGGGAGGCCGAGATGGGCGGATCACGAGGTCAGGAGATCAAGACCATCCTGGCTAACACGGTGAAACCCCGTCTCTACTAAGAAATACAAAAAAAAAAAACTAGCCAGGCGAGGTGGCGGGCGCCTGTAGTCCCAGCTACTCGGGAGGCTGAGGCCGGAGAATGGCGTGAACCCGGGAGGCGGAGCTTGCAGTGAGCTGAGATCCGGCCACTGCACTCCAGCCTGGGCTACAGAGCGAGACTCCGTCTCAAAAAAAAAAAAAAAGAAAAAAGAAAAAGAGTAAAGGAAAGAGAAAGAAGTAGCCACTATATTAACAGAATATCTTGGATAAAGTTGTAAAAATTATCAATTTCATTAAATTTCAATTCATTTGTCTCTGCATTTGTAATAATTTGTGTGATAAAGTGGGAAATAGGCATGATGCTCTTCCACTGCATATTGGCAGACAGTGGTCACTGTGGTAGGTAGAATTGCAGTGTTGTTCCCCCAAGATTCTACTTCTAATATTCAATGAAACACTAATGAAGATATGGCTGTGAAGAGAGTTTACAGACAATAACTCTACCTGGCATTAAAACAGGGAGATTAACAAAGATACAACATACCAGAATCTCTGGGACACATTTAAAGCAGTGTGGAGAGGGAAATTTATAGCACTAAATGCCCACAAGAGAAAGCTGGAAAGATCTAAAATTGACACCCTAACATCACAATTAAAAGAACTAGAGAAGCAAGAGCAAACACATTCAAAAGCTAGCAGAAGGCAAGAAATAACTAAGATCAGAACAGAACTGAAGGAAATAGAGACAGAGAAAAAACCTTCAAAAAATCAATGAATCCAGGAGCTGGTTTTTTGAAAAGATCAACAAAATTGATAGACTGTTAGCAAGACTAATAAAGAAGAAAAGAGAGAAAAATCAAATAGACGCAACAAAAAATGATAAAGGGGATATCACCACCGACCCCACAGAAATACAAACTACCATCAAAGAATACTATAAACACCTCTACACAAATAAATGAGAAAACCTAGAAGAAATGGATAAAATCCTGGACACATACACTCTCCCAAGACTAAACCAGAAAGAAGTTGAATCCCTGAATAGAACAATAACAGGCTCTGAAATTGAGGCAATAATTAACAGCCTACCAACCAAAAAAAGTGCAGGATCAGATGGATTCACAGCTGAATTCTACCAGAAGTACAAGGGGAGCTGGTACCATTCCTTCTGAAACTATTCCAATCAATAGAAAAAGAGGGAATCCTCCCTAAATCATTTTATGAGGCCAGCATCATCCTGATATCAAGCCTGGCAGAGACACAACAAAAAAAGAGAATTTTAGACCAATATCCCTGATGAACATCGATGCAAAAATCCTCAATAAAATACTGGCAAACCGCATCCAGGAGCACATCAAAAAGCTTATCCACCATGATCAAGTGGGCTTCATCCCTGGGATGCAAGGTTGGTTCAACATATGCAAATCAATAAACGTAATCCAGCATATAAACAGAACCAAAGACAAAAACCACATGATTATCTCAATAGATGCAGAAAAGGCCTTTGACAAAATTCAACAGCCCTTCATGCTAAAAAGTCTCAATAAATTCGGTATTGATGGAACGTATCTCAAAATAATAAGAGCTATTTATGACATACCCACAGCCAACATCATACTGAATGGGCAAAAACTGGAAGCATTCCCCTTGAAAACTGGCACAAGACAGGGATGCCCTACCTCAACACTCCTATTCAACATAGCGTTGGAAGTTCTGGCCAGGGAAACCAGGCAAAAGAAAGAAATCAAGGGTATTCAGTTAGGAAAAGAGGAAGTCAAATTGTTCCTGTTTGCAGATGACATGATTGTATATTTAGAAAACCCCATCATCTCAGCCCAAAATCTCCTTAAGCTGAGAAGCAACTTCAGCAAAGTCTCATGATACAAAATCAACGTGCAAAAATCACAAGCATTCTTAGACACCAATAACAGACAAACAGAGAGCCAAATCATGAGTGAACTCCCACTCACAATTGCTTCAAAGAGAATAAAATGCCTAGGAATCCAGCTTACCTCCTTGAAGGACCTCTTCAAGGAGAACTACAAACCACTGCTCAATTAAATAAAAGAGGACACAAACAAATGGAAGAACATTCCATGCTCATGGACAGGAAGAATCAGTATCGTGAAAATGGCCATAATGCCCAAGGTAATTTATAGATTCAATGCCATCCCCATTAAACTACCAGTGACTTTCTTCACAGAATTGGAAAAAACTACTTAAAAGTTCATATGGAACCAAAAAAGTGCCTGCATTGCCAAGACAATCCTCTGTCAAAAGAACAAAGCTGGAGGCATCACGCTACCTGATTTCAAAATATACTACAAGGCTACAGTAACCAAAACAACATAGTACTTGTACCAAAACACAGATATAGACCAAAGGAACAGAACAGAGCCCTCAGAAATAATACCACACATCTACAGCCATCTGATCTTTGACAAACCTGACAAAAACAAGAAATGGGGAAAGGATTCCCTATTTAATAAATGGTGTTAGGAAAACTGGCTAGCCATATGTAGAAAGCTGAAACTGGATCACTTCCTTACACCTTATACAAAAATTAATTCAAAATGTATTAGAGACTTAAATGTTAGACCTAAAACCATAAAAACCCTAGAAGAAAACCTAAGCAATACTATTCAGGACATAGGCATGGGCAAGGACTTCATGTCTAAAACACCAAAAGTAATGGCAACAAAAGCCAAAATTGACAAATGGGATCTAATTAAACTAAAGAGCTTCTGTACAGCAAAAAAAAACTACCAGCAGAGTGAACAGACAACCTAAAAAAGATTGCAAAAGGAGAAAACTTTTGCAATCTACCCATCTGACAAAGGGCTAATATCCAGAACCTACAAAGAACTCAAACAAATTTACAAGAAAAAAACAAGTAACCCCATCAAAAAGTGGGTGAAGGATATGAACAGACACTTCTCAAAAGAAGACATTTATGCAGCCAATAGACACATGAAAAAATGCTCATCATCACTTGCCATCAGAGAAATGCAAATCAAAACCACAATGAGATACCATCTCACACCAGTTAGAATGGCAGTCATTAAAAAGTCAGGAAAAAACAGGTGCTGGAGAGGATGTGGAGAAGTAGGAACACTTTTACACTGTTGATGGGACTGTAAACTAGTTCAACCATTGTGGAAGACAGTGTGGCGATTCTTCAAGGATCTAGAACTAGAAATACCATTTGACCTAGTCATCCCATTACTGGGTATATACCCAAAGGATTATAAATCATGCTGCTATAAAGACACATGCACACATAAGTTTATTGCAGCACTATTCACAATAGCAAAGACTTGGAATCAACCCAAATGTCCATCAATGACAGACCGGATTAAGAAAATATGGCATATATACACCATGGAATATTACATAGCCATAAAAAAGGATGAGTTCATGTCCTTTGTAGGGATATGGATGCAGCTGGAAACCATCATTCTCAGCAAACTATCGCAAGAACAGAAAACCAAATACCGCATGTTCTCACTCATAGGTAGGAATTGAACAATGAGAACACTTGGACACAGGAAGGGGAACATGACAAACTGGGGCCTGTCGCAGGGTGGGGGAGGGAGAGGAATAGCATTAGGAGATATACCTAATGTAAATGAAGAGTTAATGGGTGCAGCACACCAACATGGCACATGTATACATATGTAACAAACCTGCACATTGTGCACATGTACCCTAGAACTTAAAGTATAGTAAATAAATAAATAAATAATAGGAAGATTGTCCCATGTTATTCAGCTGATTCCAATGTAATCACATGAGCCCTTAAAAGGGAGACATAAGAGCCAGTCAGAAGTGAGGCAGAAGCGAGATCAGAGAGATCAGAGGCATGAGGAGGACTCAACCTGCTGTTATTCGATTTGAAGACAAAGAGAATCACAAGACAAAAAATGTAGGAAGAACTGAGAATTATTCCCAGCCCCAGCTAGCAAATCTCATTCCTATGGCTAGCTGCATGTCACTGAATTCTGCCAACAATCTGGGTGAATCTGGAAGGGGATTTTCCCCTGGAGCCTCCAGATAAGAGCCTAAGACATCATCATTCTAGCCTGATGGGATCTATGGCAGAGTACTCAGCCAAGCCCACTGGATTTCTGACCTACAAAATTATAAGATAATAAATGGTTATTATTTTAGGCTGATAAATTTGTGGTAACTGTTACAGTAGCAATAGGAAACTAACACAGTTGTCCCGATAAAAAGCATCTGTGGGATTGAGTTGGTAGCTGAAATGGCTGATTTTTCCTGGAACACTTCTTTTCCAAAGAATAAATGACTTACCAACTATGAGTATTAGAATTTTTATATTTGGTAGTTGTTTTCTTAAAAATGATGAAATTACGCTATTGATTCCAAGAAAACAAATGACAGTATTTGTTGCCAATAAAAAATTATAGCTTTAAAGCAAAAAAATAAGAAATTTGGAAAAATTGCATCTACCATCATAAGTTTGATAACGTTCCAGTCCTGAAAGACTTTTGCATGAGATTGGTGTTAATATTTTTAAAAGTGTATTTTTGGTAATGATAATGAAGTTTGACATTTAGAAGATCTTTATAACTCAGAAAACCAAAATTTTCCAAATGACTAATATCTAATGTTTCAAAATCTTACATAGCTAAAAGATCCAATCAAAGTGCAAGATAAATCAATATATTTTAATGTAACAGAGTTCAATAATATGATTTCTGAATTTACAATGATACTAACCTTTAGGAAACTACCGCTTGCCAAAATTTAGTGTAGTAACAAAGAAGAATACCAAAAATTATCTGAAACACTATTGAAATACAACTCCTTTTTCCAACTACAAATAGCTGTGCAAAGTGAGATTTTCTTCATATTTTTAAATAAAACAGTATGTCACAAAAGATTAAATGGCATTAGAAGGACAAGGGGCAAGATGGCCAATTAGAAGCAGCTGCAATTAGCTGCACTCACAGAGAGGGAATGAAAACAGACAAGTGAATTCAACACCTTCAACTGAAATATCCAGGTTCTTGCACTGGAACTAAATAGGCAAGCAACTTGGATCATCGAGACAGAAATTTAACAGATATTCAGGACCTGAACTCATCTCTGAATCAACTGGACCTGATAGATATCTATAGAACTCTCCAGCCAAAACCAACAGAATATACATTCTTCTCATTGCCACACAAAACTTACTCTAAAATTGACTACATAATAGGAAGACACTCCAGCAAATGCAAAAGAACTGAAATAACAACAGTTTCTCAGACCACAGTGCAATAAAATTAGAACTCAAGATTAAGAAATCCACTCAAAACCACACAACTACATGGAAACTGAAGAACCTGCTCCGGAATGACTCTTGGGTAAATAATGAAATTAAGGCAGAAATCAAGAAGTTCTCTGAAACTAATGAGAACAAAGAGACAACATACCCAAATCTGTAGGATGCAGCTAAAGCAGTGTTAAGATGGCACTAAATGCCCACATCAAAAAGCCAGAAAGATCTCAAGTTAACAACCTAACATCCCAACCTGAAGAACTGGAGAACCAAGAGTAAACAAACCCCAAAGCTAGCAGAAGATAAAAAATAACCAAGATCAGAGCCAAACTGAAGGAGATAGAAACATGAGAAACCCTTCAAAAAAAATCAATGAATCTGGGATCTGGTTTATTAAAAAAATAATAAAACAGACCATGAGCTAGACTAATAAAGAAGAGAGAAGAATTAAACACAATCATAAATGATAAGGGGGATATCACCACTGACCCCACAGAAATACAAACAAGCATCAGAGAATACTATAAACACTTCTATTCTCATAAACTAGAAAATATAGAAGAAATGGACAATTTCCTGGACAAATACACCATTCCAAGACTGAAACAGGAGGAAATTGAATCTCTGAATCAACCAATAATGTGTTCTGAAATTGAGACAGCAATACATAGCCTACCAACCAAAAAAAAAAAGAGAAAAATCCCAAGACCAGATGGATTTACAACTTAATTTTACCAGAAGTAAAAAGAGGAGCTGGTACCATTTCTACTGAAACCATTTCCAAACAATTCAAAAGGAGGGAATCCTCCCTAACTCATTCTATGAGGACAACATCATCCTGATACCAAAACTTGGCAGAAATACAACAAAAAAATAACACTCCAGGCCAATATCCTTGATGACCTTCAATGTAAAAATCCTCAATAAAATACTGGCAAACTGAATTCAGCAGCATATCACAAAGCTTACCCACAATGATCAAGTTGGCTTCATCCCCGGGATGCAAGGTTGGTTCAACATATGCAAATCAATAAATGTGATTCATCACATAAACAGAATTAAAGACCAAAAACCACATGATTATCTCAATAGATGCAGAAACGGCCTTCCATAAAATTCAATGTCCCTTGGTGTTAAAAATGCTCAAAAACTAGGTATTGAAGGAACATACCTCAAAATCATGAGTCATATATGATCAACCCACAGCCAATATCATACTGAATGGGCAAAAGCTGAAAGCATTCCCCTTGAAAACTGGCACAAAACAAGGATGCCCTCTCTCACCACTCCTATTCAACATAGTATTGGAAGTCCTGGCCAGGAGAAGAAATAAAGAGTATTCAAATAGGAAGAGAGGAAGTCAAATTGTCTTTGTTTGCAGGTGACATGATCCTATATCTAGAAAACCCCATCATCTCAGCCCAAAAACTTCTTAAGCTGATAAGTAATTTCAGCAAAGTCTCAGGATATAAAATCAATGTGCAAAAATCACTAGCATTCCTATACACCAACAACAGGCAAGCAGAGAACCAAATCAGGAATAAACTTCTATTCACAATTGCTACAAAAAGAAAAAATTACCTAGAAGTACAGCTAACAAGGTAAATGAAGGATCTCTTCAAGGAGAACTACAAACCACTGCTCAGAAAAATCATAGAGGAAACAAACAAGTAGAGAAACATTCATGCTCATGGATAGGAAGAATCAATATCATGAAAATGGCTATATTGCCCAAAGTAATTTATAGGTTCCATGTTAATTCCCATTAAAGTACCACTAACATTCTTCACAGAATCATAAAAAAACTATTTTAAAATTCATACAGAACCAAAAAAGAGGCCAGATAGCCAAGTCAATCCTCAGCAAAAATGAAAAAGCTGGAAACATCACACTACCTGACTTCAAACTATACTGCAAGGCTGCAGTAACCAAAACAGCATGGTACTGGTACAACAGCAGACATATAAACCAATGCAACAGAATAGGGAACTCAGAAATAAGACTGAACACCTACAGCCATCTGATATTTGATAAGCCTCACAAAAGCAAGCAATGGCAGAAGGATTTCCCATTTAATAAATGATGCTGGGAGAACTGGCTAGCCACATGCAGATAATTGGAATTGGACCCCTTCCTTACATCACATACAAAAACTAACTCAAGATGGATTAAAGTCTTAAACGTAAAACCCAAAACCATAAAAATGCTAGACGAAATTCTAGGCAGTACCATTCAGTATACAGGCATGGGCAAAGATTTCGTGATGAAAACATCAAAAGCTATTGCAACAAAAGCAATAAGGGACAAATGGGATCTAATTAAACTAAAGAGCTTCTGCACAGCAAAGAAAACAATCATCAGAGTGAACAGACCACCTACAGAATGGGAGAAAATTTTTGCAACCTGACAAAGGTCTAATAAACTTAATCTACAAGGAACTTAATCAAATTTACAAGAAAAAAAAACACAAACAACTTCATTAAAAAGTGGGCAAAGGACATGAACAGACACTTCTCAAATGAAGACATACACGAAACCAACGAATACATGAAAGAAGCTCAACATCACTGACCATTAGAGAAATGCAAATCAAAACCACGATGAGATATCATCTCACTCCAGTCAGAATGGCTACTATTAAAAAGTCAAAAAACAACAGGTGCTGGTGAGGTTGTGGAGAAAAAGGAACACTTTTACACTGTTGGTGGGAGTATAAATTAGTTCAGCCATTGTGGAAGAGTGTGGCAATTTCTCAAAGAACCTAGAGGCAGAAATACCATTTGACCCAGCAATCCCATTACTGGGTATATACCCAAAGGAATATAAATCATTCTATTATAAATATATGTGTATGCTCATTGCAGCACTACTTACAATAGTAAAGTCATGGAATCAACTTAAATGCCCATCAGTAGTAGACTAGGTAAAGAAAAATGGTACATATCCACCATGGAATACTATGCAGCCATAAAAAGGAACAAGATCACGGCCTTTGCAGGGACATGGATGGAGTTGTCTATCCTCAGCAAACCAACACAGGAACAGAAAACCAAACACCATATGTTCTCACTTGTAAGTAGGAACTGATTGATGAGAACACATGGACACATGGGCAGGGAACAGCACATACTGGGTACTTGTAGGGGTGGGGTGGAAAGGGAGAACATTAGGAAGAATACTTAATGGATGCTAGACTTCATAGCTGGATGATGGAATGATCTATTCACTAAACACCATGGCACATGCTTACCTATGTAACAAACCTGTACATCCTACACATGTATCCCTAATCTTAAAATAAAAGTTGGGGGAAAAAAGTAAAAAAACAAAAAGACATTAGAAATTTGCAAACAGTAAATTAATTTCCCTCTTCTCCCTAATTAATTGTATTTGGAAAATAATTTATTTACTTAATATTAACATGTAATTAGATTACCATGTTATTTAAATAAAATAATAATTTTTAACTTCTCAGTTTCCATTTCAAATACCGTAGTGAAAGAGGTACATGAGCGAAAGCTCTTTGGTATCCTTATTAATGTTTAAAAGTACAAAGCCATCCTGAAACTGAAAAAGACATGTTGATTTTATAGGTGTGGTTATATGACTCAACTTTGAGGAGGCGTTCTGAGAAATTTTTAATCTAAATTGATATAGTTGTTTCTGAAGCTGTCTTCTTCCATTAACTGGCTAGTAACAAAAAGGTGGCTCTATTCATGGGGTTTCTTGAATCATGAGTTGTAAAAAGGTATAATTACATCCTGAATTTATGCCTGAAAATCTGCAGCTTTTGAAATTCATCAAATTTGATCAGAATCTAGTATGTCAACAGTAACTTAATTGAAACATATTTATAATTTTTGTCTTTCAGATTCTCTTAAAAGAGGTTATTTAACATTTGGTTAAAATGTCATTTCTAAATTTCTAGTTATTAGAAAGTATCATAATGTAATTAATTGTCTCAGTGAACTCACTTCTTCAGAGAGAAGATAATGGGGATGAGTAGCTATTAGCAATAGCAAAGCAAAATGATGGTAAGAATTTTGTTTTTTGAATAAACTATTCCATAGTATTTATAAGGTTTATAGGTACCAGCTTCACAGTGCAACTCACTAGTATAGAAAAACTCCTATCAATATACATTATTCACCCATAAGCTCAAAATAAAGGGATGGTGAAAAATCTAGCAAGCAAACAAACAAAAACAAAACAAAACAAAAAGCAGAAGTTGCCATTCTATTTTCAGACAAAATAGATTTTAAACCAACCGTGATTTAAAAAAAAAAAAAAGATAAAGAAGACCATTATGTAATGGTAAAGGGTTCAATTCAACAAGAAGACTTAACTATCCTCAATATATATGTACTCAACACAAGAGCACCCAGATTCATAAAACAACTTCTTAGAGATGTACAAAGAGACTTAGATAACCATTACACAATAACAGCTGGGGACTTCAACACCCACTGACAGTATTAGACAGAACATTGAGGCAGAAAACTTACAAAGATATTAGGGACCTGAACGCAACACTTGACCAAATACACCTATTAGACACCTGCTGAAATCTTCACTCAACAACAACAGAATATGCATTCTCATCTTCACACACGGCACACACTCTAAAACTGACCACACAATCAGCCATAAAACAATTTTCAGAAAATTCAAAAAAAATTCCAAATTCATCCCACACACTCTTGGAACAGAGTAATAAGAATAAAACTCAATAGTAGTGACATCACTCAAAACCATTCAATTACATGGAAACTAAACAAGCTGAATTTACACTTGAAATGACTTTTGGGTAAACAATGAGATTAATGTAGAAATCAATATATTATTCAAAATGAATAAGAACAAAGATATAGCACACCAGAATCTGGTACACAGCTAAAGCCATGTTAAGAGGAAAGTTAATAGCACTAAACACCCACCTCAAGAACTCAGCGAGATCTCAGATTAACCTAAAAAATCTAGAGGAACTAGCAAAGCAAGAGCAAATTAACCCTAAAGTTAGCAAAAGACAAGAAATAACCAAAATCGCAGCTGAACTGAATGATATTGAAACATGAAAATGATACAAAATGATGAATTCAAGAGTTGGTTCTCTGAAAGAATAAACAAGATTGATAGACTGCTAACTAGACTAATAAACAAAAAAAGAGAAGATCAAAATAAGCACAATTAGAAATTACAATAGGGACATTACCACCAGTCCCACAGAAATACAAAAAAAAAACAACAACAACAAAACCCCTTGAGACTGCTGTGAACTCCTGTATACACATAAACTAGAAAACTTAGAAAAAATGATGAATTCTTGAAAATATACAACTCCTAAGACTGAATCAGAAAGAAGTTAAAACCCTGAACAGTCCAACAATGAGCTCCAAATTTCGATTGGTAATAAAAACCCTACCAACCACAAAAAGTCCAGGACCAGATGGACTCATAGCCAAATTCTACCAAATGTATAAAGAAGAGCTAGTACCATTCTCTCTGAAACTATTTCACGAATTGGACGGGGAGGGACTCCTCCCAAACTCATTCTGTGAGGCCAGCATCATTCTGATACTAAAACCTGCCAGAGACACAATAAAAGCAGAAAACTTCAGGCAATATCCTTGATGAACATAGACGTAAAAATCCTCAACAAAATACGAACAAACTGAATCCAGCAGCACATCAAAAACGTAATCCACCACAATCAAATAGGCTTTATCCCTGGAATGCAAGGTTGTTTCAACATATGCAAATCAACAAATACAATTCATCACGTAAACAAAACTAAACACAAAAACCTCAAGATTATCTTAATAGGTGCAGAAAAGGCTTTTGATAAAATACAATATCTTTTCATGTTGAAAACCCTCAATAAACTAGGTATAGAAGGAACATAATTCAAAATAATAAGAGCCAACAATGAAAAACTTATAACCAAAATTATACTGAATGGGCAAAACCTGGAAGCATTCCCCTCTAAAACCTGCACAAGACAAAGATGCCCTCTCTCACCACTCCTATGCAATGCAATGTTGGAAGTCCTCGACAGAACAATTAAGAAATAGAAATAAAAGACATCTACATAGGAAGAGAGGAAGTTAAACTTTGTTTGCAGACAACATGATTCTTTATCTAGAAAACGTCACAGTCTCTACCCAAAAGCTCCTTGAGCTGGTAAACAACTTCAGCAAAGTTTCAGGATACACAATCAACATATAAAAGTCAGTAGCATTCCTATACACCAACAATATTGAAGCCAGAAGCCAAATCAGGAATGCAATTCCCTTCACAATTGCTACTAAAAGAATGAAATAGCTAGGAATACAACTAACCAGGGAAGTGAAAGATACTGAAAATTGCAAAACTGCTGAAAGAAATCAGCAAACAAATGGAAAAACATTTCAGACTCATGAATAGAAAAAAAAAATTGTTAAAATTGCCGTACTTCCCAAAGCAATTTACAGATTCAATACTATTTCTATGAAACTTTCAATGACATTCATCACAGAATTAGAAAAAAAAAAGTTCTAAAATTCATATGGAAACAAAAAAGAGCCCGAATAGCTAAAACAATCCTAAGCAAAAAGAATGAAGTCAGAGGCATCACATTATCCAACTTTGAACTATACAACAAGGCTACAGTAACCCGAGCAGCATGATGGTGATACAATAACAAACACACAGACCAATGGAACATAACAGAGAGCCCAAAAATGAAGCCACAGATTCAAAACCATCTGATCTTTGACAAAGTCAACAAAAGCTAGTAATGAGGAAAGGACCCCCTATTCGATAAATGGTGCTGGAGTAACTGGCTAGCCATGAGCAGAAAATTGGAATCAGACCTCTACTTTTCACAGTATTGAAAAATCAACTCAAGATGGATTAACAACTTAAACGGAAAATTTTAAACTATAAAAACTTAGGAAATACTATTCTAGACATAGGCCCTGGCAAAGATTTCATGATAAAGATGACAAAAGCAATTGCAACAAAAACGAAAACTGACAAATGGGACCTAATTAAATTAAAGAGCTTCTGCACAGCAAAAGAGACAACCAACAGAGTAAACAGCCCACAGAATGGGAGAAAATATTTGCAAACTATATATCTGACAAAGGTCTAATATCCCAGAATTTATTAGAAACTTAAATTTACAAGCAAAAAACAATCCCTTTTAAAAGTGGGCAAAGGATTCAGACACTTCTCCAAA
The DNA here is from genome assembly GCF_003255815.1 of Theropithecus gelada. Lineage (NCBI taxonomy): Eukaryota > Metazoa > Chordata > Mammalia > Primates > Cercopithecidae > Theropithecus > Theropithecus gelada. Next base: position 85,421,865 of record NC_037680.1, on the reverse strand, counting down.
CAAGACATACATACAGCTAACAAGCATATAGAAAAAAGCTCAACCTCACTGTTCATCAGAGAAGTGCAAATTAAACAATGAGATACCATCTCACATCAGTCAGAATGGCTGTTACTAAAAGGTCAAAAAATAACAGATGCCAGCAAGGTTACAGAGGAAAGGGAACACTTACACACTGCTCATGGGAATGTAAGTTAGTCAGCCACTGTGGAAAGCAGCGTGACGATTTCTCAAAGAACTTAAAACAGAATTACCATTTGATTCAGCAATCAGATTATTGGGTGTATACCCAAAAGAATGCAAATTGTTCTATCATAAAGACACATGCATGCCTATGTTCATTATTGATAAAGACACATGCATGCCTAAGTTCATTCACAATAGCAAAGACATGGAATTGATCTAAAAGCCCACCAACTATAGACTGGACAAAGAAAATATGGTATGTATACACCATGAAATACTATGCAGCCATAAAAAAGAACAAGATTATGTCCTTTGCAGCAACATGGACAGAGCTGGAGACTATTATCCTAAGCAAACTAACACAGGAATAGAAAACCAAATACCACATGTTCTCATTTATAAGTGGGAGCTAAACATTGTGTATACATGGGCACAAAGAAGGGAACAATAGACACCAGGGCCTACTTGAGGGTGGAAGCAGGGAGGATGGTTAGGATAGAAAAACTACCTACTGGGTACCATGCAACATGGTGCAACCCTGTCTCTACAAAAAGTAAATAAATAAATAAATAAATAAATAAATAAATAAATACAAAAATCAGATGGGTGTGGTAGTGCTCACCTGTTGTCCCAGCTACTCGGAAGGCTGAGGTGAAAGGATTGCTTAAGCCCAGGAGACAGAGGTTGCAGTGAGCCGAAATCATGTCACCGCATTCCAGCCTTGGTGATAGAGTGAGACTCTGTCTCAAAAAAAAATTTTTAAGGACATCTAATTTACTTATTTAACATACTGTACATGTACTCCTGAATCTAAAATAAAAGTTAAAAAAATAGTTGTCATTGTAAGTTTTTAAAAATACAAAATATCTTCACTAAAAGAAGGAATTAAGATTGAAGCAGGGGGCTAAGGATTTTTTAAGGCTCTTTATTTTTCTAATCATGAAATTCTATAAATTAGAATGGAAGTATAGAAGACCTGATTTATCAAGATAAGTATATCTATCTTTTAAGGAAATAAGAAGGTATGGAATAGAATTGAGAGGAATCTCACAATTCTGAAGATCTTACCATGCAATATACTGAATGTTTGGAAGTCAGGCTAAAAAGGCATTATCAGAGGTATACTGGACATAACTAAGAGTAAATACATTTCTTTTCCTCTCATATGATTGTACCAAGGTGAATGTTTCTCGATGGTGGACCACCACTGCCCCTGGCAGTCTTTTAAGATTCATTTTCATTTTGTCATCATTTGGTGCACAAAACTTTCCTGCTTCGGTTGAAATAGCTCATCAGTCCTCACCACTGAGCTTTTTATTCTGTAGCAAGCAACAATAGAAGTATGCTGTGTGCCTGGTAGAGCATACCAACACCAGTTGGTGTCATTCTGTTCATTATTCTATAAATGGTTTCTTTATCCAAGTCCTAAACTATTATCTTTTTATGTTTTCTTTATCCTCCTAAAATTATTCAAACAACCACCATTTATCTTTAGTACAGTCTTTTTTATCAAATAGTTAAAGGACATAAATCTATTTTATACATGAAAATTATCCTCACTTTTTAAATTTCACTTCTCAAGATCACCCAAGTCAGCATAATAAAAGAATTTGGGGGCTAGTTCATTTTGGAAAATAGGTGGAAAACCAGGCCAAGGAGCAACTGGACTTTTAAGCAGGTAAACAAAATCTTTGCACACATTTCTTTTCTCTCTCTGATTTTTTGGAATGCTCCCAACTCATTGGCCCAGTGCTAGACTAAACAACGTCCGCAAGTTCTTTGTCCACAGTTAAGAGCATTTCCTGTGACCTGCAGGAGTTAGGAAAATAAACAGCAGCAACAGCAGCATCTCATAAGCAGCTAAAACTCATTGTAAAATCAACAAAGAGAAAAGCAAAGGCAATGAGTGATCTCAGATAATAAAAATTAATTGCTTTTTAGAGAGGTTAAATCAAGATTGGGGACAAAATAGAATGATGCAGTTGTGGGTCTTAGAAGCTGGCTGGCTGGAATCCCAGGAAGTAGGAGGTATTCTGTTCTTCCTAGGTACATCACGAGATGTGCACGCCTCTAAAAGTGATCTTCAGACAGGTCCTGGTCTATAAACTGTTATTAATTTGTGACTCTATAAGGAATCTAGACTAGAGTATAAATCAGTACTAAGCACAGAGTTAATTTCAACTGACATTTTCTTCCTCAGGAAGACTTTCTTGATGAAGAAAGTCATGTTGTTATTTATCTTCTCATTTAAGCATCAAGGATTTACTTTCTCATTTAAGCATCAAGCTGTTTTGAACAGCACTGCACTAGACAACATCTCCCAAACTCCTTAGATGTTGTTGGGAGCACGTGACTAGATCTCCTTAATGTAATGTTGTTGCAAGTAGGTAGCTAGTCAGACATAGGCAGTACCAGGGAAAGTCTCCCAATAGGTAGAAAAACCCAAAACTGGTGATCAGCTTCCCAATAAGATCTCAGGAATCAGGTGAGTGGGCTCAAGCATGTGCATTAAGATGCAAAATGGCAGAGTTTAACTGGTATATGACTTTACAGGAACACTCGACTGGTAAGGGAAGGATGCTTCAAGTGAGTATGTGCACGGTTTCAGTAAACACACTTTGCATGCTGCCCCTCCCAAGTGCTAGCAGGCCATTGTGCATGTGGACAGCCCACCCCAAGGAAAGAATCCAGGTAGAAGTAATGCAACCTCAGAAGTATGCCAATGTAGAAGACCCCAAGTCAAAGGTCAAACTGTGCACTTGATCTTTCGAGTCGCCTGTATGGTCCTCTTCCAAGTACACTTCACTTCCTTTTGTTCATGCTCTACAGCTTTTTAATAAATTTTCACTCCTGCTCTAAAACTTGCCTCATTCTTTCACTCTAGCTTATGCCTCTGGGTCAAATTTTTTCTTCTGAGGAGGCAAGAATTGACTGTCGCTGCAGACCTGTGCAGATTTGCCACCACTAACATAGTTTGGTACTGTGTGACTCAGATACATACTGCTGCAAACAATGTAAGCAGAAGTAATGTGGATCTTCTCCCAGCCAGAATATTTGTAGTGGACACTGTGTCATGGCACCCAGATCTTCCTCCTTGGGACTGAAGCACTCATTCCTCTAGCTGTTGTCAATGTTGACAGCTTACAGATCACAGCTGAATATCCCCTTCCAGTGATTGCTTTTGTTTGAATAGAGTGGACCCTCACCACATGGGTTATATGTACTTCTTGGAAATAGCTCACATTCAATTATCTATTCGTGTATGGGTCCTGGCTCCTTACCCTAAATTTTGTACATGAGGAGATCATCTCAACTCCAGAGTTTCCTGTAGTTTGACGGAAGCTTTCTTTTTGACTATGCCTCAGCTCAACTTCTCTCTCTGTCCAGTCATGCTTCCTTCATTTCTCCATAGATTTTGATTCCAAGAGAATTATCCAAAAAACTTCCTAAACACAAATCTTAGAGCATCTTCCCAAGGAACCCATTCTGCCACAATGGTAAAAAGCAGATATTACCTTTTCTAGCTGTTTCTCTTCTCTGGGCTCACAGTCTTATGTAGAAGATTCACTAGAGACCTAGAAAGATAGAGGAGTCACATAACAAATCCTGGGCCCCAAAAGATTCCTTGGAGCCTGAGCTTACTCATCAGCCAATATTGGACCAGGATACCTTTGCCCTGTTTATTTGTTAAGCATCTGAGATTTATGATCATTTGTTGAAACAGTTAATCTACACAAACTAACATATAACATATATTACAGATTTATTAGTAACTAAATATTAAGTAGATATTTTTATCCTACTCCAAAGCTGGGGTGTTTTTCCTCCATTCTGTCTCACAGTCAATTGGGATTGCTGTGCTTAGTTTGTCAAGTGATCTCACCTCTTCATCTTTATTTTTAGCTCTTCACGTGTGATAATGGTAATTCTTGAAGAAGCTATCCGAATTTTATTTGAAAATTACGAGCAGGTAAAAAGACCCCTTGTTTTATGGAAATTCTAAGTTACTAAATAAATTTTTAACTGAACAGCTGATATGCTGATCAGGTGCAAAAGTGATATTTACAGTCCCAACCTTAGATTTGAAAATAACTATAAACTGATTATAGTGTAGATTGATGAGACAAGTTGAAATACAATTAAACTGCACTAATATTCCAAACTAATGTTTTTGGGTGGCTTAAATAAATGACTCTCTGCCATGAAGAAGGAACCAAAGATATAGTACAATGCAAATTACAAAAGGCAAGTAAGAATAGACTACAATTTAAAAAAAAGCCATATGCTTTAGACCCAAAGTACAGAGTTATGCACTGTGAGTATGTGCATTTAGTTGGCTCATTAAAATTAGATGCTAAGATACACTCAGGAGTAAACAAACTTTACGAGAACTGCAAACAGTCTGAAATTTACAATTTTATGAATATTCATAGAAGACATGAGACTCCTAGGTCAGAGGCAAATAACAGTTTGTTATTTACATCATCAGCAGAAGCCAAATTATCAGCATTTTTGCCCTGATTTCTTGATCCACTTTCCACATAGCAAAGTGAAGAGGGGCAGATGTCCCCTGCATGCACAATAGATTGTATTACAGGAGAGAAACCCAGAGCTTAGGGAACCCAAACTATTTATAATGGGCAGTTAGCATGCACATCCTTTGTTCCACAAGGTGATACTAACACTATTTACCAAGACTGTAATCAAATCTTCCTCTGGTTCGTGGGGGAGACACTATCTTCATCATTCGAGGCTGTCTATTATGCAAACATCCTTGAAACAACAGTCTAGGACAAAAGACAGTTAGCCCTCCTGCTCACAAGCTATACAGAACCATGAGAAATCCTGAAAGAACTGTCTCTCAAAAGTCCTTAAAGAGAGACTTTTCTATATTTGCATATCACACAACAATGTAAAACTATAAAACTCATGTTTTATGTAATTGGTACTTTTACATACTTACATAAAACACAGAAAAGTATAAAGATAATAAACCACAGTACTTTACTTTTCATATTGTTTTTAACATTAGCTAGACTCATCTTTTAATTTTAGGTCTTGAGTCTTTGGAGGACAGAATATATTCCTGGAGCTATGAATATTTCCAAACATGCTAAATTTTCCTTTGTTTTATGCCAATTCTGTCTCCCTTGGAATTTTATTCTCATCTCCCAGCTATGGGGAGAGCATTTGCCCTTCTGTTTTTCTCCCTTTGTTACTGATTGGTTCGACCAAGTCTTTGTGTTTTGTGCCCGGGAGAGGCTCTCATCTGTCATGATGAATACCCAATTAGTCCCTAGTATTGTCTTCCTGCTATTACTTTTCCCCCTAATGCAACCCTGAAGTCACAGTAATTGTTTAATGGACCAAAAAACATCTGATGATAACACAAGACCTCTGGACTTCTAGATTGTTGTGAATATCTATGAAGATTCTTTCATTTGCCTTCTGCTGTGCAGCTGGCACTATGAGATAAATAGGCTGACCTAATTGAGGCCACTAATGAGCTATTCTACCCTTTTAAAAGAATATTTTGTCCAATTTCTTACATATACATAGTACAGCATTGGAAAGGTTCATTTTTCTAGCATTTTTGCTTTATGATAGCACGGAGTGTCCTGGGAATATTAAAAGTGTCATCATTGATACACAGACATGTCAGCCACCCGGCCTCTGCAGGCATATGAACTGGAGACCCACTATTTAAAGATAGTAATGAGAAAGAGATAGAAAATTACTAACCTATAATTTTTCATTTATTGATATGAAACAAAATCCTGGATAATAGCAGATATTCCTCTTAGGAAGATTTAGAGTAGAAATTTAATGGATGAAAAGATTGTAGGGCATGAGAAAAAAATATATTTCACTTGATTAATCAAATAAAACTGATGATCTGGTATCATTATATTATGAATTAGGGAAGATTACAAAATAGGGTGAGTTATTATTCTTTCATTTTAATAGTTTGTAACCTATGAGGAGAGAGAAGATAATAAAGATGCAAAGTTACACAGCAAATAAGACAAAAAATAGACAGCAACAATAAAGCATATATCATAAAGGATAGCAGAAAATGACAAGTTACCAAATGGCATAGATTTAAAAGTGTTTTTTGTGTTCACAAGAGGTGGTAGGCACTTGGGATTACCAGAGAAAGCCCTATCTCAACTATGCATAAGAGCTGGTTGTCTATCAGTGTTGAGAATGTATCCCAAGTAAGAAGATAGTGAAAGCGAGAAAAAACACAGTGACTATCTTCATTTTACACTTCTTTCCTGGATACTTGGAACATTTAAATAAGCCTGAATATATTTGGGAGTTACTGCCAATTTTAACCGAGAAATAAAGAAAGTAATTATATGAAAACTAGACATTATACAAGCAGTCTTGATATTAGAATGTATGTCATACTATATAAGTGCACACTCAATCACATAATAAAGAATACTTTTAGAAATCCAATGTTTAATGCTGAAATTATTATAGAAAAGATTAAGCACAGCACTGGAGAAATAGGAAACCAGAGATTATTAATGGTAATAATCATGGAGTTGGAGTTGAACATCCAAGACAAAGTAACTTTGAAGCAAGAGGCATGTTACTAGGTTTATTAGCGAGACTCTACAACAGTGTTCTTAATTTTTTTTTTAGAAAGATGGGTGTGATAATCTAAAAAAAGCTTTTGTTTCTTCTCCCTTTTTCAGTATTTCCAAGTTCAGGCACACAACATTTTCATTTAATTTCAGGTGTTCATGTGTCTTCTGAAGCTCATGCACATATTCAAATATAAGGCACCCTACTCATAAAGAACTGTTAGGCCACCATCTACTGCCACAGAGTTCTGTATTGACTATTATATATCAGCAGTCCTAAGTCCTGCTTTACAAAGTCAGAGATGGGGTATGGGGACAGGTACTAAACACCTTGGTCCTAAACAAAGGTACTAAACACCAGATTCCACTTAAAAAGGAATTTATTGTTAAGCCATTTACAGACTTATTCTGTATTCTAAAGAAGAGAAAATAAATGTTTTCAGGGAGCACCATTAAAAAATGCCACCTTTGGTTATTATGCCTTTATTTCTTATGCTCAAAATTTGCCTGTTGTACTTTGCACTAATTTCTATAATCATTTAAATCTTCAGTTACCATTGAAGATAATACCTTGAAATAAGTGGCAGTTGGCCTTTACATTTTTGCTACTGATATGAGTACTACACTCATATCAAGACAATCTATTTGAATAATCTTGATTTCAGTGCTGGCCAAACCCAAGCTGATTCTTTATATTGCTAATAACATCTCTACTTGGCATGTGTTCTGCATCCTATTAATAATTCTCTTTGCCCTTTTCCTAGCCAGGGGAACTGAGAGACACAACACCTGGAAAATCGGGTAACTCCCACCCCAATACTGCGCTCTACCAAGGATCTTAGCAAACGGGCACACCAGGAGACTATATCCCACACCTGGCCGGGAGGGTCCCACGCCCACGGAGCCTCCCTCATTGCTAGCACAGCAGTCTGCGATCTCCCGGCAAGGCAGCAGCCAGGCTGGGGGAGGGGCACCCATCATTGCTGAGGCTTAAGTAGGTACAAAGTGGCTGGGAAGCTCCAACTGGGTGGAGCTCACAGCAGCTCAAGGAGTCCTGCATGTCTCTGTAAACTCCACCTCTGGGACAGGGCACGGCTAAACAACAACAACAACAACAACAACAACAAAAAGCAGCTGAAACCTCTGCAGACGCAAACGACTCTGTCTGACAGCTTTGAAGAGAGCAGTGGATCTCCCAACACGGAGGTTGAGATCTGAGAACTGACAAACTACCTGCTCAAGTGGGTCCCTGACCCCTGAGTAGCCTAACTGGGAGACATCCCCCACTAGGGGCAGACCGACACCCCACACCTCACACGGTGGAGTACACCCCTGAGAGGAAGCTTCCATAGCAAGAATCAGACAGGTACACTCGCTGTTCAGCAACATTCTATCTTCTGCAGCCTCTGCTGCTGATACCCAGGCAAACAGGGTCTGGAGTGGACCTCAAGCAATCTCCA